>NC_133028.1:4682500-4875833 GCF_048771995.1 Taeniopygia guttata
CTAATATAAAATTAAATGAAAGAAACAGGAAATCAAGCTGAGACCACCAACTGGCATGGAAATTCTCAGTGCACATGGTTCCAGGTTGTGCCTGCAGTCAGTGTTAGTTTTGGTGATTTTTCTGTCATTTGTTCTTGCTTTCAAAGAAGCGGGTAAGAACCACCTGTGTGTATTATATTCAGCTAAAGCTGGCCAAAGGATAATTTGACTGTGCAGCAGCTTTCCAGATATAAATGTTTATATTCAATCTGCACTGGAATAAAACCTAATGCCCTGCTACATTTTTGCAAAATTAATTTGGTCTGGAGCACTTAATTTTTAAATCAGAAAGGTTCTGTTAAAATCTGTGAGTGAATGAAAACTATGGCATAACAGAAATTTTATTGTGGAACAATGTTGAAACAGGAGTCTTGAAAGAGGCTTTTTGGGTTATCCAACTTTCATGCTATCACAGTCAATATGTTGTACAGCATTATTCAAAACAAAAAAAAGTGCTCTGTTTTCGAAGAGCTATTCCAGACTGAGGATTTTTAAATCATTATTCTAATATATTGAGTCTTCTGATCTCCAACCTGCCTTATTTACCAGCCAATTAATCTTATTTATTCTTTTATCTGTACTCAGTGTTAGATTTCCTGCCTCTGTTTTTTCTCATCAAGGGTAGCACCTCTTTGCTCTGTCAACCTGCACAAGCCAGGAACTATTTATATCTTGTAAAACAGGCTAGCTCTATTTATATGAAGTCACAAAAATTAGGTACAAAAGGCATATTTGGACTCAGTGAGTGAATTTGGAGCTCCCAGAGCTCATGGTGTTGAAGGTTTAGCTCTTTTTTCTTTGTCCATAACCAAGAAACTTCTTTCCCCCGTGCCCAAGGAAATCAGAACTATTAATATAATTATGGGGCTGTGGACTTGTGCTGTTCCTAAAAAGGACAAACACCAGAAATGCCAGCAGGCTGACAGCCTGACCTAAAAACAGCTACAGTAAATGAAAACCCACCTGGTTTGCACAGGCTTTAGTATGGCCTCTAACACATGCCCTTGTGTTTAAAGGTAATAATCAAGCACTCATGCATTTTCTTGGACACTTGGCTGTGCAAAGGCAGAGCAGAGAAAATGTATATCTTGAATTCCTATAGCTGGATCAAAAATGCCATGTCCTGTGGAACAGAACAGGGATCCAGCAGGAACAAGAGCTCCCAGAGCTGCCCAAAAGACCATGTGTGATATATTAATGGGTCTCAGTTTCTGTCAGTGTCAATCTTTGCACTGCCCTGTAGTTTTGAGTCCCATATCTAGTAGATATTCCCCTTTTTAAAAAGATCTATTGCTTCTTTTCTTATCTCGCTCTCTAAGTGCTTTGCTGCTGTATCTCTGGGGTTTATATGCAAGTGCCTGCACTTCTCTAATGTTTGGCAAACTCCAGTTTTGCCTTGTGATGGAGACAAAATGCTGTATTTATTTTCCACAGGTGACAAGTAAATGTCTGCATGACAATGTTGTTTCATCTTTTTCAGAAATATTTATTTGGAGAAACAATAGGATGCTTTCCCCGCCGAAGAAGCCATGCTTATCTTGAAATATCCATAATGATCCTCCTCCTCATCATCATCACTGTCATCATTCTCATCATCATCACATGATCCATCCACTTTATAGACCTCAAGTAAAATACTTTTCAATTTTTTAAGCTGATATCTGATTATTTAGTGACACTGAACACAAGAATAACCTCCCAGTGACTTTATCTGTGTATTTCTTCTGCTGGGGAAGTTTTTCTTAGGTCAGTTACAAATGCATTCCCTGTTTTTCTGTGGTCATTTCCTTGCCATTACTTTTTATTTTTGATCACAATAAAATATTTGAAATTTCATCTTAATTTGTGCTTCACACACTGACTCAATCTAGCTGTTTGGGTAAAACCACGTTTCAAAAGCAGTTAAAGGACCAACAATTCCAGTTGCTTTCAAAGAATAAGGACATTTATAGTGGGAAATAACAGTTTTTGTTAAACCACTTGGTATAACTTGAAGAAAAAGTGAGATCTGAGACAGGCAGGTCCTTTCTTAGTTCTGCTGTAGCTCTTCTTTGCACTGTTAAATTCTCAGAAAATTTTAAAGCCTATAATAATTATAGTATTATATATATTAGTATAGATTAATGTACTATAATATAGTAATTGATGAATAAATAATAAGCTAGTCTACAAACCATATTGCTGGGCAGTATTGTAGGCAGATATTATTATATCAAATTTTGGTCTGAATTTTGAAAAGCATCTTTTGTATAATGAATGTGTTTGAGGGTCAAAAGGGGGACAATTGTGTTATTGTTAATAGGAAGTAGAAATGGAACTGAAAACTATAATTTGTTAATGTAACCTAAAATGAAAATAACATGATTTCAGCAGGATCAGAAAACAACTCAATTGAAAATAATTGTAAAGAATGAGAACTTTACCAAGTAGGTGAGTCCTGTTATAGAGGGAGATTTACCTATGCTATGTTGTTAAGACAAGTTTTACAAAATACAGATGTTATACACTTTTAAAATTTTTCTAGTACCTGGTAAAATGTTTATTGATAGTAGTAACTTTTGAAGATAAATGAAGCTAGAATGATGACTCCTTAATAAAAGAACTAATATGAAAAAATGTCAGAAATATAATATAGATTATATTGGTATGATGATGTGGAAAGGGTAGAGTAAGAACTGGAGCTGATTAATTTCTGTGTTAACGAAAATAGTGATGAAATTTAAGGATTATTTCTTTGAAAGCACTGGGTAATACTGTGTCTAAGGGACCTGTCTCTTCCCTAAACCAGCACACTGTGTTGCAGAACTTTGTATATTTCCTAGGTCATTAACCACACCTAAATGAAAGGTAAAGTGAACACAGCATTTCTTCCCTGTTGCTGATTTAATGCCCCTTCACCCCAAAATCTCCTTGTGGGGACCGGGACAGAGAGATATCTGACACTAAACAATGGCATGGGAAACATCCCAACTCTCTGAAACTGTGGGACTTTTCCATGTGATCCACCTCATGGGCTCAGCATCCTTCCCTCTCCTCTTTGTTGAGTTATTTAAAGATGAGGAAGAGCAGCTGCTGCTGTAGATGCAAAAAGTTGACAGATTTACAGTAGGTGATGCCACCTGTGTCTGCCTAATTTAATCACAGCCCAAAAAATCTGCCATCCATTTACAGAGGGGACAATGTTCAAGAGCATCTCGAGGAGACTCAGGAGCAGGAGGGTGAGGAAGCAGCATGGAAGCACTGTGCTCCAACACCCTCTTGGCTGCAAAGGAAGTTTACAGAATGTGGCTGGTGGACATGAAAAACCCTTTCCCTGATTTTATGTAGAGTGGGGAAAAAATGTGGTAAACAGCTAACAAACATCATATCCAACACTTTGGTGCCAGAGAGATTTATCTGCACGTTGTTGTGAGAGCTACTGCTGATCCATCTGGAATGAGTGCTCCTTGCCAGTTGCTTGGCTTCCAGAGTGTTTGGGAGGCCATGCCAGGGGAGGGAGAAGTTTCTTTGTTGTACAGGAGCCACATCTCGTCCCATCTGGGTCACCAGAAACTGATGCCTTGAGAAGGCTGACCTAGAAAAGAGACTGGACAGAGCTAAAGACAAAAGCAGGGATTTATTAGAAGGCCTCAGTGGATCCACCATGGGCAGCACAAGAGCCCAGCCAGGGCTGCACCCAAGATGAACCAAAATGGTCACAAAATGCACAACCGGTCACGGGGTCTCTCACTTTGATCAGTTCTGCTCTGTTTGCACGTTGGAGTTCATTGTCCAATTCCAGCTCCAGCCCATGAAGTCCCATCCTTCTTGTTTTTCTCTCCTCAGCCCACGTTTGTGCTCTTGGGCCTGAGGTTTGGATCATTTGTCCTTGATCCCCAGCTAGAGAAGGAATTTTTTTGTCTCCCTGCTCTGTGAGGAGAGCTCACCATCCCCTCATATGAAGCTCAGACCCACACACTAAAGCAGCACAGAATCTGAAAATATAAAAGCTAAAACCTGAGGCATCCGTAGAAGTGTATTTTCTGCTGGTCCCTCACAGACTCACCTACAACAGCCTCCTCTCCACTTCTCCTATAAAATTATATCACTATAATTATGTTTGTTCTGATTATCTATGATGGCCCTGCTTCCAAATATCCATGTTAGGCTATTCTTAGGTTTATAATTTTGCAAGATTTCTCATAAAATATTAAGTTCAACTTTAATAAAAAAGCTTCACAGTCTAGAAAAGAAGACTAATTACACTTGAGACTCTTACAGTGCTTAACTGTATGGTAGGAATGCAGCAGACTGTGAGTGTGACCTGTTACTAAAAATGTTTGTAGAAAAATATTTCAGTCAAATCTAGGTATAATTTTTCTTATTTTACAAAGGATCTTCATATTTAGGCAACACTTGAAATTTTTTTTTGTTGGGCTTGGGGTTTTATTTTGGTTGTTTTGCTTTCTTTTCTTTTTTCCCCCAGCGAACAATATCTCACCACAGAGAAAAATACAGGGAAAGTTTTTCTCCCAGTAGACATAGTTACTCCACATTAACATCTGGAATTTTTAGATTTTTTTTTCCTTTTGTTTTCTTATAATGGTCAAAAAACTCTAACTATCCTACCTTAATTTGTGGTGAAGTTCTCTAAAATTGATCCCACACAATTATTTTTAACAGAATTTTACCACAGAATTAGTTTTCTAATTTCTTTGTTGTAATGAGAATTAAGCAACTTTGAATAGACATAAAATAAGTTGATTAATAGCTGATAAACATTTGACATTTTACTAAACATGCAATTTAGTTAACTTTAATTGAAATAGATAATGTCCCTTTTTTTTTCTCAAATAGGTTTTTGGAAATGTTTGCTACTTGAGGTTTTGCTTATATTTTCTGTTCTCATAATTTAAATTTACAGTACTTAATTGAATGGATCAAGACTTCAACCAGAGTTTTAGTTTTGACTTGTATTTTATCTATCAATTATGAGGTTACATAGAGATAAGGAAACACATAAATTTATTTTCTAATGTTGTGTGACCACTATTAGGTGGAGCTCTTCAGAGTTTGTGGAATCCTGTGAAACCAGTCAGACTGTTTTTTTTTGCTGTTTTAACTGAAACTCCATCCCAGCAAGGAAAATTTATCAGTATGGTTTTGACTGATATTTTGAAACTAGTCACACTTAAACGCTAAAACTCATAAATAATATTCTCAGTAAAATAAGAAGGTAATTAAAAATGTATATATATATCACTTTAATGAATCTATAAATTATATTATATTTTTATGGACTCTTTCAATATTTCCCTTTTGTAGTCTGTCAGAAAGCATCATTTAATGAGTAAAATTATTCTAATTATTCTTATGTTACAAAAGCATCCTTCCTCCTTGAAATCCCTCTTTTCATAGTCCTGCAGGCCCAGAATTGTATTCCTAATGAATGAATAAACTAATCAAAGCAACTTCTTAATTCATTTCAGACCATCTTTCTTCAGGGCTATGATTGTAAATTAATAGATCTAAAACTAAGAAAAATAAAGAATCAGTAAAGTTACTCTTCAAAGGCCATTTGCATCCCCCTGTGTATTTTTATGCTAATGTCTCTTTTGTTTCCCTTTTTCTGTTTCCACTGAAAGCTGAAAGCCATAAACTAAATCTTTAAAAAATCTTAACAGAGAAATGCGTCAAAACATCAAAAACTGTTGAAAAGGTTTTTGAGATCTGAATGAGCCTGGAACAGAAATCAAAGTTTAAAATGGCACAGTAACACTCAGTGATAGTAGGGGATGTATATTTGGAAAGGTTGAATCATGGGTTCTATTTATATATCTATATCTATATCATCTATCTATATGATCTATCTATATCTATCTATATCAATATCTATATCATCTTTATCTATATCTATATCTAATCTATATCTACATATATATATATCTATATCTATATTCATATCTATATCTTTATCTATATCTATCTGTATGGGTGTTATATAGTCTATAATGAGGATATTGAACTGGACAGATTCAATCAAAACAAAATAGGAAAAGCCAGAGAACCAAATGAGGAGAAAGGCAGAACTTTTATTTAAGGTCAGATATTGAAGGAGCTGTCTCACTGTTTTTAATTTGCACACAATGGTAATAACTTGGAGCTTAGGAAAGCTTTTTGTACACCTTGTTCTGTAAATATTCATTTGAGGGAAAGGTAAATCCAAAAGAATCTGTAAGACAATACCTGATTAATTAACTATTTTGAATATTTTAAGAAATGGGGAGAGGAAAAGTAAAGGGAGAATATTTTCCCCCAACATTTTAAAATTAAAGGATTTGCCTTTTTTCCATATGACTTGTTTTCAGACTACATTTGTGTAAATCTATTATATCTTTAGAAAAGTAAAAGCATCCAGAAATGAAAAAAGAGAAAAATACCCCCTTTGAAATGCAAATCTTTAGACTTTTCCAGTGTTCTTTTGTCGATTACAAAACATTAAAAATCACTTCCTGTAATCCTACTTTGGTTTAAGCTGAAACATCTTTTTTGTTTTCATTATCAAATCAAATAAAAATACCACATCAGCACAGCACTTAGGTTTTTGTTCTCTTCCATCAAGGTTTTGGATGTCAGGTCATTAACTTCATGAACTGAACTTTTTCCAATAAATGATATTTTCTGAATTGCCATGGAGTAAAAAATGGGAAACAGGCTCTGGTTAGTGCCCCTGAGAAGCAATTATAACCCCCAGGTTATAACCTCTGAGAAGCAATTTTTCTTAACCTCCTCACCCACAGAGCAGCTGTCCCAGGAAAGGGTTTTCACATTGTGGGTCAAACTGGTTTTCTTTCTTTAAGCACACTTAAAGAAGTGTAGTCAACTTCCAATACTAATGTAATACATCAACTTAAAATACTGATGTGATGTATCTGAAATTCAGGTGTGTGATATAAAGAAGAGAAGGATCTGTGTGGTCCAGGTTGCTCAATCCACAGACACTCAGTCCTTATTCAGGGTGTGATAGCTCTGTCCCCACTTGAGTCAGTCACAGAGGGAGGTTACACAGTAGGAGCAAAAGAAAATCAATTCCTTCTGAGAATATTTATCATTAACATGTCTTGGAAGGATCAGTACATATGATGGCATGAGCTACAAGGAGAGAGATTAGTTTTGCTTTCATATCCAGATGAAGATGTGCTGAAATTTGGATTATTTTTGTTTTAAACCTTTAAGCAATGTACAAGCTGTGCAGTTATCCTGGGGCTGCAACCTCCTCTTTGCACAGTCCAGCTCCTGGCATGCTGCACAGGCTAATGAGAAAAATAACAGAAGCTTCACAATTATTTTCTTCCTCTCTGGCACTGGCTGGGAGCAGAGTTAATTGTTATTCTTTCTCCGGGGTAGTTGTCAGCCCTTAACTCGTGACTGAAGTTGCTACTCCCTGAAATAATAGAAACAAACAGGGATCAGAGTTTACAGAAATTTGTATTTGTCAAGTGTTCATAGGCACTTCACCTGGCGTTTGCTGGGAGCAGAGAGATGGGGAAGAGGCTGCTTTGTTAACCTCATTTTCTCTGCTGAGTGGACTGCAGGTGTGTGTTTCAAAAATCCTTGTCAAGCCTCGAGTACTCACATGTCTGTAGTGCAGCTGCCACGAGCCCCTTCTGCTCTCTTCTGTCTTTTGCTGCTACCTTCAGTTTATCCCATTAACCTGGCCAGGGCTCTGCAGGATGCCAGGTCAGAGTTCCCCCACAGTCCATCACCACCTTAAAATTCAAATACCGTCTGTTTGCCCATTTAGGAGAGAACAGGAAAAGTTTTCAGAAATCTGCTCTGAATCAATCCCATTAACTCCAAGCTCGTGACCTGATCACATCATTGCTCGTGGCTTTCTTTGCAGGCAATGAGAGGAGCTGAAAACTCCACAGGAAAACAAAAATTCCTGTGTCAACTGTCATGGGTCTTCTGTCTCCCTTGATATCACTGTGTGACCCTGAATTAGAAAATTATTCACCACTACAGAGTGTCTGGGACAGTGAATTTTCTGGGATGAATTATTTATTTGTTTTTATTTCTATTCTTACTCTCTAAAGAGCCCTGACTCCTATTTCCATGGTCTGCTAAATATTGTAATTGTCACTACCTCATGTTCTAGTGTGTATGAAAATGCACAATATATGTTTGTGTGTGCATAACCATGAAATTTTCTAACCAGCTGTAGTCAGAGAGGGCTTCAAATTGTGACTCAAAAAATAATTTTAATATTTAAGAATAGAATTATTTTTCTTAATAATTTCAACTCAGACTGTAATTTCTCCAATAGCTGAAGCTTCTTCCTAGCTGTGTCTTTTGGAAAATCTACTGGAGGCAATTTATGGGTTAGCAAACAGTTTCCAAGACCAGATTTGCATTTTGCACTAGGCAATAACTATTAAAATAATGATTATGTATCAATAAGTTCCAAAAAGTGACTTTTTCTTTGTTTCTCCTGATTCTGCTCTTCCTGTAATTTATATTCCCACTCTATTTCTTTCATGACTGTTTTTCAATGGTTAATTCCTCAGATCTCTCAATATCATTTAAGGATACAATGCTTTTCCCTATTTGGTGATCTATTTAATTAAGTTTGTCACAGACTTTACTTTTTTCAATGTATCTTATTCTTCATCGTTTTATTCCCTTATTTTGCATCAGAAACATTCTGATGGAATTACTTTAGGAAATAAATTCCAGGTAGAAAACAAACTGCTGTATTTTTGTGGATTGCAGGGAGAGGAAAAAAAAGGTGACAAATTGTCTTTCTCATAATGACATTTTCAGCAGAGCTGAAAACCAGAAGAATTCAGATCTGACCTGTTGATAAACATATTTTCCATAAGAGATCAAACAATTCTTGACCATTTTGAGTGGAAACAGTCACTTACATGATGACCTTAATCCTCATAATTTATACAAATTAAAATGTAATTAACTCTGAGCAATGAATGGCTGATTAAAAAAATAAATTCCCAAACAGAGTAACCTTGGCATTTAGTATAATAGGTTTTTGTAGAATGGCTCACTCTGGTTTATTTATCTCACATACCTATCTCAATGACCTGATTTGCCACTAATTAAGTAGAAATTATTTCATTTTTTTTTGTTTACAGCAAACTTTACTGCAAAAAATAGAGACCAGTGCACTGTGTAAGATGTTCATCTTAGATTATTATTTTTGTAACAAGTCAGAAGAGAATATTTCAGATGTATAAACACAGGAGTTGCCTCAGGTGTAAGATTTTGAGTCCCTGTGCCCTGATTGAAGAAACGTTCCTGGTTAAAGGCTGGGGGAGTGGAAGTCATGGAGCTGGTATGTTCATGTGAGGTCAAAAAGAACCAGGTTAGGGATCTCTGGTCAGCACCAGGACTGAGACGCTTGGACTGAATAGAAAGTAGGAAGAGAGTTGTAATTATCAACACAAAATATTTCAGAAGAAGGAGTTAACAATAATGTACCATATCTCTACAGAATCAGAGGATCATGAAATCATAGAATGGCTTGGGTTGGAAGGGATCTTAAAGATCATCCAGTTCCAACCCTGCTGACAGCACAGGGACACCTTCCACTACTCCAGGTTGCTCCAAACCCCATCCAGCCTGGCTTTGGAAATTCCAGAGACATTTGGGGCAGACACAGCTTCTCTAGGCAACCTGTGCCAGGGCCTCACTACACTCACAGGAAAGAATTTTTTCCTAATATATAATTTAACCCTACCGTCTTTCAGCTCAAACCCATTACCCTTTCTTCTGTCACTCCATGCTCTTGGAAAAAAATCCCTCTCCAACTTCCTTGCAGGTTTCCTGCAGGCACTGAGAGGCCACAATTAGGTCACCTTGCAGCTTCTCTTCTCCAGGCTGAGCAATCTCAGCTCTCCCAGCCTTTCCTCACACCAGAGCTGCTCCATCCCTCTGATTTATGGGAATAAATCACGCAGGACTCCATTATCTTCGTGATGGAAAAGGCCTTGTCTTTATTCACATAAATATATCATTTTTTAATACTCCTTTTTATACAATTTTACAGACCTCTTGTGGGACTCCAATTGGTCAGTAGTTTTCTTGCCAATTACTTTTATTGGTTAGTAACAAGTTGTTATTCTGCATTGACTGCTCACTCAAACTCTTGGTGCAGGGACAGTTGTTTGTGAGAGAGAGTTTTCATTTTTCTATCTAATGGGGTAAAACCAGTTTATAGAGGTGCACATTGTTTTTTTCCCAGGAATAGATTGTTGTGTTAACTAATTGCTCACGCCAGGATTGTTTTCACATGGGAACTTGCAAAATGCTAACTTTGAGAAGGCTACTGATCCCAGGAGAGCAGGCTTGATTTTGTACAGCCTTTCTTTAGGATTTTTCTACCATCTGGTGACCTTGGTGCCTCTTCTGGATTCACTCCAGCAGCTCCAGGTCCTTCCTGTGCTGTGCCCCACAGCTGGAGGAGCTCTGCAGGTGGGGTCTGAGAGCAGAATCCTCTCCCTCGACCTGCCCACACAGCTGGGGCACATCTGGGGCTCTCTGGGGTGTGAGGGAACACAGCTGGGCCATGTCCAGCTCTCACCCACCAGCACCCCAGTCCTTCTTCCTAGGGCTGCTCCATCTGCTCACCCCCAGCCTGTGCTGACCTTGGGTCCCAGCCCAGTGCAGCTCCTCACCCCGGCCCTGTTGAACCTCATGGGATTCACAAAAATTCCATTTCCAGCAAGCAGCAGGCTGGTTTATGAAGCAAAGGCTGGCTACAGCCCTAATTGTTTAGATTCCAAGCCATACAAAAATCAACTAATGTGGAGAATAATAGATTTTAGTCAGGTCTTGAGAATTGTCTCAGGCAGATTTTTCTCTTTTTTCCGGGTAGTATATGTGAAATATTCCCCGCCAGCAACTGCACAATATTTATAAACCTCTTCTGTCATTAATGATATTTTAGATTTGCCTCCAGATGTGCTGTTTTCCTACTCAAAAAGCATCCTTACTTAGATGAAACACTATTTATGAAAGAAATCAAATGCCACTAGGGGAGTTCTCTATATGAGCCACGACTCCTAAGGCTCCAGGTCTTCAACACATAAATTTTAATTGGCTTATGTTGCCTTGTGTTGCCAAGAACTTTCTGCTGATATAAAGATCAAAATTTTTTTTAAACTCTGGACTTATCCCCAAATGTAAAAGCATTATTTGAGTTTAGTGCTTAGAATCCACAACACAAACAAATAAAATACTACCACAAAACTTTAAAAGAGCCAGATCAGTACAAATCTTTTTATTGTATGAAAGTCTTTTTTTATTCTGTTGGGTTTTTTTTTGTTGTTGTTGTTGTTTTCTTTTTTAACTACATGCTGCCTGAAATATACCAGTAAACATGGGAGGATGAAAAGATTTGGGTTAATTATAAAAAGATAATGATAATAGAGTAAATTATATAATAGAGGAAATGATAAATTGTAAAAAAATATAACAAACCAATTACAAAAATATAGCCAACTTTTCTAATTATAGAGGAAAGAAAAATTAGTGGATTTTCATAAGAACATACACAGATTAAAATTTCCAAAGGGAAAATCTTTAAAAGGATTAGATGTGCATACTCACAGGTGGATTAACTGCTATGAATAGAAAATGTCAGCTCTGTTCCAGGTCTGTAATACCAAGAATATTGAACAAATCATCTTGTCCCTTAACACAGAAAGAAGTCTGAAAGCATCAATTTTAGCAAGAACCTAAAGAACAAACAGAGCTCAGAGAGTAATTAATTATAGAAATGGGATCATCCAAGAATTCCCTCTGTACATCTTACAGGAGAAGATGATAAAAGAGTTTCCATAGAATATATCTAGTTCAAAAACCAGCCCCTCTGGGAAGCAGGGGAGTCTATTACATTTTAATAGTCAAGACAGACAAAAAATAAATGAAAATAATATTCCAGTAAATTCCCAGAGAAGGAAATTTTGAAGAAAATACTCAATCTCTTCTGGTTCTTAGTGCTGAAGTTCTTCAGTGTGTGAGCCCATCTGAAGTAGGAAGCACAGAAAGACATTTCAGGGACAGAAAGAGGGATAAAGTAGTAAGGAAAATCAGAATTCACAGCTGAAAGAAGCAAGATACAGACCCCACCACACCCTGCACTGCTGCCTTTTGGAGCCAACGTGGAGCTTATTGCATCAATGTCTTTGCTGCATCCTCTGCTAAGCACGAGTGCAAGGTAAGATGCCAAGGGCTCTGCAAAAGGGGTGGTTTTCCAGGGATTTTCTTGCAAATCCAGTAATTCTGATGATGAAGCATCTGATCCACTCTTTACAATTTTATAAAGAAAACATCATCATGAATCTGTTCTCCCCGTGTAATTTATCAGATAATTCAGACTCGGATATCTCATTCTCCTGAAAAAAAGGTTTAAAGCAAAAGTAGCAGCCATGGAATATCCCATTTAGACTTTGACCCATAACTCTACAAAGCATATTCTTTGATTTACCACGTGTGGGCTCTGCTTGTTCTCTTGATAACTAATTCCTCAATCTGGTTTCCCCATCATCTGTGGCATTTCTATTCTGATTTATGGACTGTACTGTATTGTCACAGTCAATGGAGCTTTTGAAGGAAGGAGGCATAGAACTGAAATATTAATATTGTTCTTACAGTCAGGAGGCAGACCCTGAAAAAAAAAATGCATGAAGGTTAAAAGGTTAAAAAGGAAACTGAGGTCCTTTTTTTTTTTTTCTCTTCTTCTGGTTTCTTGATCCCTAAAGCCTAACAATTTCAAAGGTTCCTTTAAACTGCTTAATGACATGATTCCAGAAGTTATGGCTGTTAATTGCCAGATTCACAATAAAAATCACGAGACACAGGAACCCTAAATAATAGATTCACTTTCTCTCCACAAATTTGTGTGATTTAGTGGAGGTAGAAAGGAAAAAAAAAGAGTTTTCATTTCACTTAAGTAACAGTTTAACAACTTGTGAAAATCAGCTGAAGCTGTTGGAGAAAGTATGAAATGAACATTTCCAGAATACAAAGATAGAGAGAATTTTTGTATTATAACAATTACTGCATATCACAGGAAATGAGATATTTTGTCCCAGCAGAGAGCAATCTGATTGTGCAAGGCACTCTAGGTGACAAGAGTGATAATAAAACCTCTCATGACAAATTAGCAACAATATTATATCAGCTCATCTGCAGCACCAAGGCTGCAGAAGCTGAAGTAAAAATACATATGTACATTAGATTTACCATTAGCATTGCTTTCACTGACCTCCCTTTCTCATTCAGTCTCCCCTAACCCCTCTGTATTCAACTCAGATACAGAAACAGAAAAATAGCCGAATACACTCCCATTTAACTCCTTAATCACACAAATTCAATGAGAGGAAACTGGGGTGGGAAAAGAAAGCTACCAGGTTATTCAGAGGTGATTTTCCCTTTGTTAAACCCCTCTGGTTGTCTCTGATCTCCTCTGTCACCCACATTCCTTCCAGGTCTTCCAGGTGCACCCATTCCATGATCTTACCAGGCACAGGGGTGAGGCTGAGCTGAATAATTCCAGGGTCCTTCTTTTAACCCTTTTTAAAAGTGGTTGGGGTGTATGGTCAGTCACTGGAACAGGCTGCGCAGAGAAGTGGTGAAATCACCACCCCTGGAAATGTTTAAGAAGCACATGTAGGTGACATTTGGGAATATGGCTTGATGGTAAATGTGGTGGTGCTCATTTATTGGGAGGTGGAGGTACAACCTCTTTTGTCTTCATCTTCTGATTAATATATTAGTAAGACACATGGCTCCACTTTGGGGTACAGACCCTGTTTATCCAAATATGTCAATACATTGAAGAATAATTTTGCCTTCTGTTTTTCTCCCAGATCCTAATTTCTTGGCCTTTCATCCACTGTGTGTTGCCTCGTCTGGTTTCGAGCAGATCAGCTAATTTCCTCTGCTGTTAAGTACATGTTCTTTGGTTATAGCTGCAGTTCTAAAATCTGAATTACTGTGGTGGTCATTACCTTAAGTGGTCATTAATTTGACCTGCTGCTCAGGAAGGCCTAATACAGTCTGTTCCCTGCCTGTGAGTCTGCACTGGATGGTGTCAGTTCCCAAATTTTCTCTTTTTAAAATGCACCTCATGATGTTCCTGTCTGTCTATTCCTCAAGCTTAATGATGTTCATCTGATTGTGTTTTCCTTAGATTTTCCTTGGACTCCTTGGCACTACAGATTTTCACGAAAACTACTTGAAAAAGAGAGGGAAGTTTCCAAATGTGTTCTCTGTTTCCTATTTTGTGAAATATTACAGAAAATACAGATTTTGGCAAAGGAAAAGGAAATAATTGTCAGGAGGGCTGGGGGCAAGGTACTGGGGAATTCAGGGTCTCTTTGCCCATTAGGGTGCATCCCACTGCCCCCAACAAGAGAGCAGGACACGATTCAGAGATGAGAACCCATTTCTGCATGAACTCTGCCATCTCAAAAAGTGGCAATTTTGCCTGAGAGACAATGGGACCAAGCCCTACACTCTCTCATGTAAGTATCATCATTAATCCAAAGGATCAGGAGTAATTATTATTGCTGGTTTGCCACAGAAAGAAAACCACACTGATATAATAGACACAGATATAGTTTGACACACAATAGAACACAACACACATCCAGATGGCCTCTGGCAAAGAGAAGGTTTTAAATACAGCCATGAAAAGCCCTGCTTTTCCTTCACTCACATGAAGATGTGATTTAAGCCCCTGATTTCTGAATGCTCATGGAGCACTGGAAAGAGGAACAAAACACTGTCAGTATCTTTATCATTTCTCATAAGCATCAGGAAATGAACAGAGCCCTGCCACAGCATTTATCCTACAATAATTGTCATTCTGATGGTGGGACATGTTAACTGCAGAAAAAAATGCTGCCCTTAGAGACAGCTAACCAAAAATATACCACTAATAAACATAGTGCTGCTAATGATAATTTATGATCAGCTCACAGCTATAATGAACATTTTGCTGTTAATGGATGGTGCTAAGTGGAATATAGAAAGTAAGGACTCAAAGGGGGGTTTTACATTTCAGAAAGCAAGCTCTTCTCATGCTGCTCTAAAGTGATAACAGAGATATTCAGTGCTGTGAAGTCACAGAGATGATTGAGCTAGAGATAGCTATTTAGAAAGCCAATCCAGGAAGCTGCAAGCATACTTTAATTCAACCTAAATATTATTTTAGTTACTGCCAGTTATTGCAAATATAAACTAATGTTCTTTTTACTTGTATCAGCTAAAGAAATATCATGATAGATTACATGAGTTATAGAAAAAAGCAGAATTATTCTGGCTCTGCTGTTACAGCAGTTCAAATCCAAGCCAGCATCGGTATTTTTCCTCTTGGAGTCTGAAGGCACATAAATATTAAAATGTAATTTGAAATTTCTGGCCAGGTCCCAGAACAGTATTGTTTATGCAGTGTTTGACAGTGCTATTCAAATAAATCAAGTAACAAATGTGTCATGATTACTGCTAAAGTGGAAACTGCAGCACTAACAACTATTAAGATAAATGATGCCATGCGTGGAAAGTATTTTATGGGTTCTCTGTCTCTGTGCATGGGTGTGCAGGCATGCACAATCAGCTGTCTCCCAGGAAAATTAAAACTGCATCCAGGGATGAATATTGCAAACAACCAGCAATGACAGCATATTCACTTGTTGTGCATGGGATAAAAGAGACTTCTGCTGTGATATTTCACTAAATCTTGGCTGCTTTTGGGTAAGCTTAGAGTTTGGGATTTTTTTGTCTTATTATTTTTTTTTTTCCTAACAGACAGACAAGAAAGAATTTTGGCAGTAATCAGAGAAATACAAGGAGTTACTATAGCCAGCTGTCTGTTTCTTTTTGCAGCAGCATGTTGTTGGGAGATATTAAATTGTAATCAAAAGTAGAATTTAATCTCCAGCAAAAGGAAGGCTGGAATTAGAGGTTTAGGGAGGGACTGATCACGTTCAAGGCCCCATCTCCACAATGTGGATGTCTACAGCTGAGCCATTCAGTTCTGTATATTGTCATGTGAGAGACACAGGCATTTTTAGAGAAATCATCTGGCCTATTTGAGATGTTTATATTTAGCCAATGTCACTGTGACACAGACTGAGCATCTCTGAGTGCCTGTGAGCAATGTTTGCAGTGGTGTCACATCATCTCCACTCAAGACCTGGACCATGGTGTGTTGTTCTGTTGTCTCTGGCTACCTGAAGCCAATGGAACTTGGGAATATTGTTATTTTGTTGGCTGGACAAGGATCTCAGAAATGTCTGGTTACCTGTCCTCACCTTCTAGTGGCAGCAGGAAGAAGTCTGAGCACAGGCAGTGTAAATTAATGCAGATTTCTACTGGTGGGCATACCTAAAGTGCAGGAGCCTGACATGAATAAAAATAAAAAGTTGATGAGGATCAGAGATCAATAAACACAGGCACATGTTTTACTGTTGTTGGTAAAAGATGTCAAGCTCTGAAGTCTTTAACCTGACTCTGCAGGGCCTGAGAACTTGTCTGAGATTACTTTGGATTGCTCTGATTTGTGGTTGTTTCTCTGTAATAACAAATATAAAGGAATCATTTGAGTGAGGAATTGTGGTTTAGTTTAACTTTAGTTTGCAATGATAACAAGCACAAGTAAAATTAGGAAACAGGACAACACCAGAGTAAAGGGTTGTCCAGATTGATAAGACATTTATACAATAATTGTAATTGTATTATTAATTAAGCTTTACTATAAGTACATATGTAATTACACAGCCCAAATTAACTAGACTGCTAAAACTTCAATTGTGCTAACAATAAATTCATAGCTCCATATATATGGTGTGCTCTCATTTGGCCATAACA
This sequence comes from Taeniopygia guttata, assembly GCF_048771995.1. Classification (NCBI taxonomy): domain Eukaryota; kingdom Metazoa; phylum Chordata; class Aves; order Passeriformes; family Estrildidae; genus Taeniopygia; species Taeniopygia guttata. Next base: position 4,699,415 of record NC_133028.1, read on the forward strand.
AAACTTTTGGTATAACAAGATACTAATGAGCTTGGGTAATTAGGTATCAACAGCAGGTTTAAATCAGAGCAGTATCAGCTTAGCTTGTTCTATCCTTACTTTTAGCTTCGTAAATAATAACGACACCAACATTCTCATCAGAAAATTGATTAGAGTGTACAAAGTCCACTGGCAGAGTCTTTGAGTAGGACATTGATGATTCAATACATTGATTAAAGAGCTCTTGATGGGATTTACACTCATCTGTAGTTCAGCAAGGTTGCTGTGGCCAAAAAGGTGAGAGTTATGTTTTAAAACTGATTTTGTAACCAAAAAGATGAAGGTCCTGGCTGGCATGAGGAAGATGTTGCCCTCAGAGCCAGCAGCAGACCTCAGATGCCAGTCTGGATATGCTGCAGGAATAACACAACCTTTGTACCCATAGAAGAAATTTCAGTTAAAGGCTCATTTTACTAAAAGTAGACAGAACAAATGAGTACACAGCTCATCCTCAGTATCTCTAACTGTCACCATGGTTCTATGCACATGGCAAAAATCCATGGCCACTCATAGTGGAATTGCCACACATTTCATCATCTGAGCTCAGAGAAACCAGGGACAAACTTGTTGAGTGTGCTAAAAAAAGTGCAGAAGGGAGGAAAGACTTATATTACCTTTCTGAACAGTTTGAATACCATGCTTGTAAATAAAACTCTTGAACCACTTAGCAGCTAAATGCACTTATTAAGATTTTAATTAAAGCTGATGGAGCATGTGCACAAAAAGTGAAAGAAAATTAGAACTTGAAGAAACAGTCAAAAATGTAAGTAGGCATTTGAGATCAGAGGGGAGACTGGGGAAGGCCAGTGCCAATAGACCTGACAATCCAGCAGAAACAGGTGAAAGCTGATATTTGGCTTGCTTAGAAAACTCATTTTCCAAAACAGGACTTCTTTATGGGTGGGAAATCAAATCCAGTAGTGTAAGATGCCCCAAGCCTGAGCATGAATTTCCCCTGCCCTGTGTGCTAAGTCTGGAAATGTTGTTTGTGATCTTTGCATGCTGTAAATCCTGTGATGTTTTGCCGTGTCTTAGGCAGATAACTCACTTTATGGAAATGAATGGGGAATAGATCAAACAAACACTTTGCACAACAATTGCAGTTAATTTGGCATTCACAAAGTATCCCTTAGTCGCCAATAAGGCCAAACAAGAAGAAAAGACTAATTTCAAAAAGACTAAATTCAAAAATGATCATGTATTTTTTGATGTCTAGAATCAGTTGCTCAGTGCTCTTTAAAGCAGTCACTTGTGTTTTAGAGTAATGATTAATCAGAATATTTTAAAGGCTGATGGGTAATTCAGTATTTATAGGAAGCTTAGTTTTTGGTCCCCATTTTGCAGCTCCCTGTCACAGGATTGATTACTGCTCACTGTAGCTGACCGGTGGAAATTAGTGTTGCTGTAAATTTTCAGCCAGCTAATCAGTAAAAATATCCAGGAAGAAAGTAAATTCATACACTACTTATTCATTATGAAATGAAAAATAATTATTTTTGCCTTGGCTGATTGCTTATTTTATATCTATGCATATGCAAAATAGAGAATCAGACATAACATTGTGTCATCTCTGCTCCCCAACTTATTGTGAAATGTTTCTATTTTTCTTATCCTATAGCATAATTTAAATCAGTATAATATTTTCTTTATGATTAGTTAATTGTAATTTTCTACTCTTTTAAATATCTTCTTTTTCCTCAGACTTACAAAAGAGCATAGGAGAAATATTTTTAATAGTTCCCCAAGTGTTTTCACCTCAAAGTTTCATATGAATGTGATAATTTCTTTCATCCCTCTTTTGTTGTTTCTGAAATAACACAGAACTTAAACATGGAATTTATTTTCTTACCAACGGACATCATCAGAAAGGAGAGTCAGTTTGGGCATGCTAAGGGTTTTTATGTGATGAGATGCCCAAAATTTTTTAACTCTTTTACTTTATTTGTTTCTTTTAAATATATAGGCTGTTCTATATCCACTTTCTATGAAAAGAAAACAGCACTGCCATTTGCTAATAATGGATATCTGGGAAATACAGTAGCTCATAAGATCCCTGAGGAAAACAGAAGTAATTTACAGTTCACTTAGAGCCTGGAGACAAACAGAATTTTCTCATTTGTGGGGAAAAAAAAGTACAGTGGTTTATGCACTTTCTAGGGTCTGCTGTTCAAAGCCAGAAATGCACATGCCAGAAGAACTGCGAGTTTGTGCACAGATATAAAAGGTGTTTTCCTGAATTATTAATTCACATACCCATGAACTATTGTGGTTTCTAAGTGCAAACAGTCATTACAAGAGCTGGCAGCAAAAAGCTGAAGACAATAAGGCAGCTTGCCAATATTGCAAAGTTAGACTAGAATGTGAAAACCTTGTGCTGAAGGTTAATGTCACACCTTAATGAAATTTTTTTGAAGTTTATGACTAAAAAGTCCAGATGGCAAACCAACAGCTCAGGTGAAGGAATGAACCCACCTCATATCTTGTAATAAGCCTGATGTATGATTTAAAATGGCACCCAGATGAGTTTTCATTTCCAGCTCCCTCATAATTCTACGTAATGAAAGATTTGATAATGTATAAAAGCGATTAAATGCAATGGTGATATCCTCAGAGTCATCTTTTTCCCTATGATATTGGAAATATCTGTGGTATATTATGTATGGTTTTGTAAATGATATACATTTTTCATAGCTGTTTTCACTGGCAATTTTCTTCTTCTAATGGCTGAATAATTAAACGGTAATGGAATATTTAGGATGATGTATATTCATGGGGAAGCAGTTATAACAAAAACCCCTATAATTAACTATGACTCCCCCAAAATACACTTTTGTTTATGCACTGATTATTATTTTTCATAGACCTTATTGTTCCCTGCAGATAATATTATTGACAAGCAATATAGAATATGAACTGTCAAATCTACATGAGGTGTTTGTGGCTAAATGTTTGTTTTCAGCACAGTTTGCATTAACTCTGGCTACAGCAATGCCTAGGGCTTGGACTTGTATATTTTCAATGATCTTGCTACACATAGGGGGGCACATTATTGTCTAGTCCAAATATACAGAGTGGAAAAACTCAGGGAGATTTGTTTGATGCTTCCTTTACTGAGCCCGTGGTGCAAAATTAGCTTCTTCTGTATCTTTTGCAGAATAATTAATTTAAGATTGTATCCACTCAAAATTTGCACCCTCTCATGACAGTATTTTGTGGTCTACCAGCTCTTGAAATGTTCAGATCACTAGAAAATAGGATATTTCATGTTTCCACTCCTTTCCAGTGCTCTGTGGAGAGGCATGAGTTCCAGATGGGAGTTCATGGCCTCTTGGATTTTCTGAATTTAAAATATTATGCTAATTAAATACAGGAGAATTTTGTCATTGACTTCAGGACATCCATTGACTTCTGTGGTACCAGCATTTAATCCTCTCTTTTGGAATACTGCACCTGAATTTGTAGATCCAACTTCGAATTTCAAATTAGTTTTCATGTCACAATTATGGAATTTCAACATTAGCAGGATGACTAACAATCTGAGTAATTTATTTTATTCTTTTGCATCTGTCTTGAGGTGGGATTGTAATAATGATAATAATTATTATTATTGATGTTATTATTATTGTTGTTGTTTTTACCTTGAAATTACTATTTCACAGTCCTTGTTTTTAGGGTTTATTTCCTAGTACATTCATTTTTCATGGATATTGTTGGCTTGTGCTGCCTTAACACGACTGTGAAACTACAGTGCTGGTCTCCATGGGCACAAATCTTGTTACCTATTCCCACTGGACTCCCATAAAGGAAAATTTTCTCAACCAGCACAAGCAGAGATAGAATAAAGTTTACCACACCTCAGTCTGAATTGCTGCTTTAATGGAACTTTGTGTGAGGAACCTCACACTCCTCATAGAAGACCTCTGAAAAGAAATTTGTAAGCACAAAAGACTATGGCCATCAAAGATTAACTTGAGGTTGTAAATGTGAGAGGGTGTAAACATTTGTGTTCTGTAAATATGTATTTATTGAGGCTAACAGAATGCTATTTTTCAAGTGTATTTTCTAGAAATACAGGTTTGTAATATTTGAAATATGCAGTTCTGTGACACTTCTTGTCTGACTTTAAACTCACCCAAACAGATTGGAACTTTTCAGCAGAGGAAAGGACACGAGATTTGGTAAAGATATAAAATATGGATGATGGAGGCAGAAAGAACAACGTGACGTGTGACAGAGGCTTGGAGAAAGTGAATAAATAACAAGTGAACATTGTTTTTTTTCTGAAACATCAACAAAGTTGTTGTTTATATAAAACTTGGAGGTGGGAAGTGCAGATGTGAGAAGTTACTGTCTTCATTCTACTTGTAGGTAAAACTGTGGAACTTCCTGTCTTTTCTTACGAATGTTTACAGGCGCTCAAAAATGAACTGGTATTTTTACTTTTTAGAAACTCAGCCCTTTCAATCTTTTTTAAAAGAAATTACATTTCATTTCAGCACTGCATACGTGGATGGGATTATGGATGATCTTCCATTCTCATGTTTTCAGAGGCTTGTAAAACCTACAAACTTGCTGAGAAACATGAGTGAGGACACAAGGTGTTGTTTTGGCTTGTTACTGTTCTTTGACATATTTCTAGGCTGTGATTTTCAGATGAATGAAGATTCTGCTGACTTTGAGGAGGCTTACCTATATTCTTCTTGAATGAAAATGATGTTCCAGACTGCATAATTATATATTGAGGCTGAATTTTTGTTTGTGGGTTATGTTGTATTTTTTTCTATTGCTGCTAGGCAGGTTGGCTAAGAATTTCTGGTCAAAACATTTTCATAACACTGGACCAAAAACCAACTTTTTGTGGTATTTGTGCATCTAGTAATTTTAAAATGTGAGACCGGAAATTTATTGCCTTAATCATGGTAACAATTAGATTATTCTGGTTCTCATGTTTCTCACTGGTGTCCCACAAGACTTGTACTGAGCCTGAGATGTGAACTTTTGTTTCTCCAGCCAAAGGCCCTCAGGCTGACTTCTGCTGTCATGGATTAAAGACATCTGGCTGCCACAAGAAATCATTCCCATGGACTTAGAGGTGAGGCTGTGGTGAATTTTGGGATAGATAATTCAGTGAGAACCTTGTCTAGAAGAGAGATTTTGTGAAGTACCTATATTGAAACTCCTTCAGTTTATCTTGGTGGCTTTGGAACAGAAATAGGAAAAAAATGGAAAATTGGCAAAAAGAAAGCCAATTCCATTAAGGTGAAGGTAATCCTGAGATCACAGATAGTCCTGCTTCTGGTTTTATAAAACTGTCTTTTTAAAGATGGGGATTTCTTGCACACGCTATTATTCCCCAAAACACTAATGCAAGTCACAATAACATCACATTATACTGCATTTAATCCAGTAAAGCACAGCTAAGAGACAGAAATTATTATTGGCTCCTTTAGACAACTTTCTGGTACTTTGAGGTGATTTTTTTTCCCCCTCTGTCTCTCATTGCTAATATCAGGACCTTAGAACATGAGGTTTATTTAAGGTGAAAGCAATATCAGGAGCCCAGAAAGCCAAAGCAGTATGTGAAATCAAATGTGATAAATTGCAATGAAAAGGCTATGGTAGTAGTCTCTAACTCAGGAAAATTGAATCCTTAGGAAATATGATAGAAGTTAAGTTCCATCTATTGTACAGACCTGAAAAAGTGAAAGATAGGATCAGAGCTGAAAAATGTATGATTACAAAAAGCAATGCAGATGAGCTAATTTGGAATGAGCAGTAAAATGGCCCCTGTAAAGTGCACTATGACATATATAAGTAACTACATTAAGTATGCATGCATTTTTGTATAAAATTATAAGTTTGGTTGTATGGTTCAGAACAAAAATTTTCAATAGTACTTTTTAATTAGGCCCAGAATTACTGTCACCATTTTATGCTGTTGGTTATCCTTTACTTTGTAAGAATTCTTCAAAGCAGGTCTTTTAAAACAATGATTATTTAGTCAAATAGTAATAACTTACAAGAATGCTGGTCAATCAATAGTAAAAAAGGCACTAATTTTCACACAGACAATATTCATACTTTTTCTCTAGCTGTAATTTAAACTGACTGCCCTGTGTGGAACTGACTGCTCTTTTTTATTTATGGAGAAATTACTCTTGACCTTAGCATGGTGGTAAAAATCTTATAAATCTGGGGAGTATTTTCATGGCATTTTTTTATCAAAGGGGTAATGATATAACAACATATATACTGCAATCAAATAGTTCATCTTCTCATCAATGAGATGTACCTACCACATGGTCATGTGTGAAAAAGTCTTTCCAAGCATGTTTTGGATTTACATTTCATTACAAGCTTAACTGTATTGTAGTATCCATGAACATTTTTCTGTACAGATCTCCAAAAGATTTTCTAAAATACGAAAATGGGGGCTGTGAAGATTGGTACAAGAATAAAGAAGTTTTCCAATCAGAAAAAAAAAAAAGTACTTTGAGAATACTTAATTTTCATAAAGTTATCAAAAGTTGTACAGATGTGGGGAGATGATGCAACTCAATGAATAATGACTTGCTGGTTTTTCATTTTGTTCACTGGGAGTTTAAAGTGTGGATATTTTGGATTTGTTCTTTCTGAGACTTGAGTGACTGAGGTCTTTTGTGTCAGCTCCACATTTTAACAGACACTACAAATGCAGAGGAAACAACTGCTTTCACTACACCTCTCCAAACTAAACTAAATTCAGCCTCATCTGTTGAGAAACCTGGTGACAGTTCAAAACAATAATTCATCAGAGCCAGAAGTTACCATCAAATGGAGAGTAAAGACTATTTTAAGCCTGTTAGTGGTATTTTTATAATCATCTGAACAGCTCCACTTCTGGTTGTGCAGAAAATGTGACACCAACCATCTCTGGTTTCAACATTTTGATCAAGTATTTTTTCAGCATAGCTAAACCACTTTTATTCCAATATCAAAAACAAGAAAAGAGGTTAGGGAGAAAAATGTTTTCACAGACTTTACAATCAGAATAGCAATATGTACAGATGTTTCCCTTTTAAAATAATTTGCAGTTTGAGAGCTATTGAAAATGTCTGCTATTGATATAAATTGTAGGTGGATGCATAAGTATCAAAATTGTTACTATAAAAAGCCAGAAACAGAAATTATTGCACACCAGATAAAGACACAAAAATGGTGTTCTGAAGAAAAACATTTTATCCTTAAAAGAATAATAAAGAATCCAGTATCATTGGTTTTGTTCTCTAACTTTGTTGCAAACTTTTTTGAGTATGTATCTGTGTAAATCTGCACACTTGCAGAATTGAGAATATAAAATAAATAGATCTTCACATTTGTATACATTTACACACTAACACAGGCATATTGTGTTCAACTCGCTTCTTTATAATTGTCTTCTTTCTTTTCAGATATTTTATTTTTGCCATTTGAGATATTCCAGTTATGGACTCAGATTTTTTTCTGAAAATTCTCCATGCAAAAATAAAAAGCCATCATGAACCCTGTACTCTATGAAATAATCAGGCTTTGACAGTGGCTGGGATCACTGCTGAGGGAAAATTCAAAGCTGTGTGCAATTGCTGGTGTGGAAATTGATGAACCCAATAATTCTATGCTCAAAAAAAAGCTCTTTTTTTAATTGTCAGGCCATTTCCAATTCTCCACATCGGTTTCTGAAAGGTCAGTAACTTACAAGGTACTATGCAGAGCTTTTTTCGCTTGTTTGGGTTTTTTCATTGGTTTGTTGGTTTTTTGAAGTTTTTTTTGTATGGTTCTGAAGATTTATCATAAATCAAAAATTTACTTCAAAATTTAAGAAGTCTTTGGAGAAGCAGAATAACCTTTAACCCAGAAGTGCTAGAGGAGAAAACAACTCACACAGTGACATTATGATACAAATCAGATTTTTCAAGAAGGGCAGGAGGCTCACACAGTGGTAAGGCTGAGCTCTAACCCCTGAGGAATTTTTCAGTGGCTAGTGAAAATATAGATCAATTGTCCACTATTCCTTTCCTTTTGTGGAGATTCACACCAAGTCATGCATAGAGCTGTAAAAGCAGCACAGTACATCAAATGTGAGTTACCCATGTCCTGTAGATAAGAGCATCATAAATCTGGATCTGAGAGGTAACAAAATGCCACGAGAGACAGATCACTTCAGCTAAGGACACGGAAAAACGAGCAGTGGAAGGACTGAAGGTTGGATAATGCACTCAAATGAACAAGCAGAGCAGTGGTAAAGATCTCACAGCAGTGAAAAATTTCTCCTTGTGCTGAGGAAATCCAAGTGACTGTCCCAGACACTGCCTTGGGGTGGGATGGGGACAGGTCCCCTCTCCAGTGTCACCTCCTTCTCAATATCATTGGGGTATGGATGGCTTTCCTTCTGAAACTGCCCACAAAAAGGTCAGTAATACCCAGTTCCAGTGAAATCAAGACATATCAGATATTGCTGAATCTCTGAAATTATATTTATTTGAGGAAAAGAAAGGAAGAGCGCTCTGAAAAAGTTTCAAAACCCAACCATAATATATTGGAGTACTACCAAAAACAAGCTGTGTTTTATCTTGATGAAATGGTTGGATTTTGTTTTTATCACTGCTCATTTTTTCTAAGAATGTGAAGCAATTATTAATTTTTTAAGCAGTGTCAATGTTTTCTCTGTGCTTTTGCTTTTTGGTTTTTCACTCCTTTAGAATCAGGAAAAGGCCTTTGTGCTTTCATGGCTACTCTCACTTTACTATTGTTAAAAACACTTTACTTGGAAATTTATCCACCACTACCAGCTGAAAGTAGACATAATTTCTTTATTTTTAGGGTTTTTTTCAATAATGACATAAAAAGGCATTCATTTTGTGGAATTATTTTATAGGTTTCCAGGTGTTTTTTCAGACTTTAAAAAAAAAATTAATTCCTTTTTCTAAGTTTTCCGTTAATTTTCCATTCAAATGATGAAGTTAATTCTATACTTCTTATGACATTTTTATTGCCTGTGCTGCGGATGGAGGCCTTCACTTGCTGACACCTGGAGCATGAGGTATGATTGAAAAATGCACTTTTGGGATTGATAGGCATTTCTACCTACAGTATTTTTCATAAATGAAAATTTCTTCAGCAGATATTGAATGAAATTGTTTCTCCAAAGATATTTTCATACATTATTTTCTTTACAGATAAGATGAACCACGGAAGAGATAAAAAAAAAGAAATTCAGGTTAAGGCTAAAGATAATGAAATACAGTTATCTAAATCTTATCTAAAGTTATCTAAAGTGATATTTAAAGCCTAACTCCTAACCACCTTTAAAAATTAGTGGATTATTCTGAATGACCCTGCAAGAAGCAGGAAACAAAAGCCTATAATGTGACACCTAAATTCCAATACATGATGAGTCACAACTTAAAAAAAAATAAATTAGGGAAGGTCAAATTTGAAATGTTGAGCACCTATGATTTAAAGGAAATAAATTAGTATTAAAGTTTTAAAACAATCTTAACTGTGTCCCACAGTGATAGAATCCAGATATGCATGTGTTATTGTGAATTTATAGAAAATTCCTCTCATATTGACAACATGAATAAATGAATATTTCTTTTTGGAATTAGCATTTGTGCTGCTGCATGGTGAATTTTCACTTCTTTGTATTTTCTTTGTATTTTCTTCCAGGAAGAGAGGGACTCTAAAATGGTTTCATAATTTAATGTGCTTTTTTTTTTTTTTTTAATTAAGAATAAATAAATAAGAAGATGTGCTTTCATTTTATTTTTATTTTTTTAATTTATATGAAATTATTAAGCAGACAATACCAATGAGAGAACTGTGGAACTTTCTCTAAGGAACTGGCATAAATACAAAATGGGCCACAGATCAGAACTGATTTATCTGGCAAGCTGCATTCCCACAGAATTAATAGCCTGGAAGTGTTTTGTGGTATCAGAGTTATTTTAAAACCATCAATATCCTGCTTTTATTTTTTAATACTGATATTTATTATTTTGAGTCAGAAATACACAAACTCAGCACTGCTGGAAATAGATCTGATTGTAATGAAAATTCATTCAGAATATTCAGAATAGTATACTGTTTTATTTGGCCTGACAATAGCGTGATCTCTAGATTACAGAGAAAAAAAAAAAAAAACAAATAAAAAGCAACTTTTAAAACCTACTTGAAGACAAACCTTTTAAAATGCCACATGGTGATGTTTTCTTTCTGGTTGCTGACTTCAGGCTCCCTTTGAGAGCAGTGAGTGCTGCAGAGGGGCTCAGCTGCCTGTGCAGCCCAGAACTCTGGGGGTGTGATGGAACCAGGAGATGTTTAAGGGAAAGCCCTGCTAAGAGCTTCACACTCAATTAATTAATCATCTGCTGGAAAAGAGTCAAGTGGAAGATAAATGGGGCCTAAAACTCAGGAGATTTCCATCTAATCTCTGGAAAGTCCTTGGTGCAAAGATAACACCCTGCTCACACGCTTTGGGTGTGAAATGTTTTGTTTGAGCAAGAGAAAGACTGTTAATATAAAATAATGAAAATTAAGATCTCCTAAAGACTGCTAGGCTGTTCCTCTGCTCTTGTAGGCTTGCTCCTGGCACTCTAAATTCTCTGGACTTATCCTTTCATTAGAGAGGAGAGAATTGTTTTTTCAGGCAGACCATTTGAGAATTGAAGCTAATCCAATTTAAATAGCCATGAAAATTTAAAGTAACTATTAAACAAGCCAAGGTGGTGCTCTCTCTCATTCCCACTCCTGCATTCTGAGCTCCCCGGGTCAGAACAACTCTCATGCTAACAGCTCATTCTGCCTGTCCATAACACACACGTTTTCATACAGGCTTCAGAAAGGCAATTTTCTCCAGTGGGAATCCTAAATTAGGTTTCCAGACAAACTGGTTTGGTCTTTTACTATCAACTATAAATAATATTTCACCTTTAATTAAGAGCTTTATTTTAGAAATCTAAAGTTTGGAGAGCTGGTCAACTGTTTTATTGGTTGGTAAGGTGTGCAATTTTTTATTTTTAAGAGCATATCTATATATATTGATACAAATATCCCTATATCTCCAGTGTCTAGAAATTGTGGTCCTAATATTGCAAATAAGTAGAAAATTTGTAAGAAGTCTTGAGAAATTATATAAGTTTGCAGTCATATATGCTGTCCTGAAGGAGTGAAAGGTACAGAAAACTTATTTATGATAATTAGCTCAAAATCTTTGTGGCAGGAGCCACCTTGCCTTGTCTGAGGGCCTGCATTGAAGAGGTCCCACTCTTGAGTTCTCTGCCCACATCCCTGCTACACCACTGCATCTGACCAAACCCAATCAGGTAAGACTGTGTGAGATGGATCCTTTCCTTAACTTAGCTAGGTTTACATTTTTAATACTCCCCTGAAGCTGTCTTTTAATATGGAAAATAAAGGAGCTTCTGCCCTGCTGGGTAGAGAGTCGAAAGTCCTTCCCCACTGCTTGTGCCAACAGGAGCCACATCGTGGGACCATGGGGAGTCTCTTTCACCCTTCAAAACTTTTCAGAAAATAAAATAAATAAATAAATAAACAAAATAAATCTAATTTTTTGCTTCCAGCATCTTTAGAGTTGCTACAATAAAGGTTCTTCCTAATCCAATCTCCTGACAGCACACTGCAGAATAGAGTTGAAATATAAGCATGAAATATAAGCAATCAGGATATACAGAGTGAGTGATTCAAACCGACGTGCCTCTGCCTTCCTGAGCAATAAACAGATTCACTCTATTTGTTTCAGTTTGGGACAGAAGTTTGAACTCTCAAAAATACCCACAGGACAGAAAGTTCAATTTTGTTTCTGATGTAATCCTGTCCTGAATTCTATTAGAGCCTCCTGAAGAGAATCATTTTAATTTACTTCTTTTTGACAAGTCGTATAGTTTTAAATTAACATAATGCTCTCATGTTGCTCATTAAATAGGAGATATGATGGTAAAGTAGATGCAGCTAATTAGTAATGAATAAATTATTTATGGCTTCTTAAAAAGATGAGTGACCTGTAAGTTAACATTGTTGGAGAATTACTTTTTAATTGGATGTGATCTTACTGCTCTTCACACTTCACCTCAAAGTTTTAAGCAGCCACTTCTTAATTCAAAGATCTGAAAGTTCACCTGCCAGAGGCAAAATAAGGGTACACTCTTGTGAGCTGTCTGTGCTTGGATCACTGGAACCTCTTAGAGTTCTGCAATAAATAACTTGCAGAATGAAATCCAAACCCACCAAATCAGCAAATAAATTAATTGTCTGTTCAACTTTAAGTTTGGGATGCATTTACAAACATAATTAAGTGCTGAGGTACTTAAATCTTTTTTTTTTCTCCCAATTAGAAGCAAAGAATTGCCATACTGAGACAAGCTAAAGCTTTTTCCTATTCCAGCATCCTGCTTGCCAACAGGATAGTTGGATTAAAAACGAAATTGTCATTATGCAGGCAGATTTTTCTCTGGGGACATTGTCTTTGCAGTCAGCAGTTTATGGACTTGCTGGATGCCAGTTTATGCATCTGATTGTGTTTAACACTCAAAACGATGGACCAATTTTACATGAATTTGCAGAATCCTTTTCTAGTCCATTTAAAGTTTTATGGGAACTTCCTGGCCATTTCCTACTTGTTTCTATGTAATTTGTTCTTACAATTTGAACTGAAATTCCCCTGAATATTTTACAGTACATACATCCTCCATAAAAAGATAGGGATATACTTTGCTTTCCTGTGTAGTGATGAAAGATGTCTAAAGACCAACAGTGATTTTTACTCGCTGCTGCTACCCTACAGCACTTTTTCTTCTTCAATTTCAAAAGTTATGTTGAAAATTTAAACCACATTTTTAATAATTTATAACAAATTCTACATATTTTTTAACACAATTCTATTATGTTAGAAAGAATACTGAGTATGTTCAACATCTGCCTCAAAATTTTGTCACAGAATCACAGAATGTTTGGGAAGGGATCTTAAAGACCACTGAGTTCCCATCCAGTGCCACGGGCAGGGACAATTTGCATTAGATCAGGTTGCTCAAAGCCCCTTCCAGCCTGGCCTTGAACACTTGAAAATTTCCAGGCATGGGACCTCCCTAGAATAGACACTTTTTTTTTTACCTATACACACACACACACACACATATATATATATATTTTTTTTAAATTATTTCTTTTTTGTGCTACTGCTGATTAGCAAACTCCATAATTTTATTACTTCATCTGGTTATTCCAACAAGATTATGACACTTTTATAGGGACATAATTTCATTCAAATATACTTGAGCTTTTGCAATGATTCATACTTTCTGTGGCAGGTGAAAATATTGTCATTATTTTAAGTTTAGTTTCAAATCAGTAAATAGAAGTCCTGTATAGCAAATACAATGTAAGAATCATGTTTTTCTTAATAACTGCAATGTCTCAATCAAATCAGTGCAGAATCAAGAAAAAGACCACAGTGTAAATATGTTTATTTTTCATTTGAATTAAGTTATTGTTGCTATTAATATTTTAGCATGCAATAAATATTCCAGAAAAATAAGTTTTCTTTATGTTTATAGATTCTGCAGCTGATGCATACATAATTCAAAGAGAAAAAATATAAATACTCAGATATGCATTAGAACGACTTCGTAAGAAAATGTCCATGGGCAATTTCTGTGAAGAGTATTCTATATGAAATGTATCTTTTCTCCTTTACTAATTTACCTTATTTGATTTAATAATTAAAGCTGATGGAAAAAAATCTTTTGCAAATCTGAGCTTTGAAATATTTATTAGAATGGAAACAAAGCATCACAAGAGATAAATAAGTGAAACTGAGAGATGAGATTAGTTGCTGGAGTCATGTTTGCAGAGTTCCTGAAAGAAGGAATCTTTCCTCCTCCAATACCAGAACCTCTTCCCTTCTTTATGGAATGTCTCATATATTGGACTTTTTTTCCTTCTTACCACAAAATGTGATGAATCACATCTCCAGATCTCCAGATCCAAATTTAGGGAATTTTGATCCCTAAATCTGAGGTGAGAACAAGCCTGAAAGCATTTGAACCTCAAATCTCATGTTGCCTTTCCTGTGACACCATAGTACTGCACCATGTCAGCACCCTTCCAAAATAAATTGTTACTTAAGTCCATCAACACAAGAAGTTTCTCTCCTAATTTTTTTCTTTTTTTACTACTTAATAACTATTTTCACTCTATAAACAAGGCCAAAACACATCCAGGTTTCCATCAAAAGGGTATTCATAATTTTGTAATACATCAAAATATAAAAGCTCCCGGTAGACAGAATATTGTTCTTTTAACTCACTTCTAAATCCCATTTTCTTGTAAAATGTATGAAAATAGTACAGAAGGTATGCCAAGTACAAATAAGAAAAAATTAATTACTGTGCTGCCTGTACATAAAGAAATTAGTATTGTCTTCTGACAACGTTATAGATTTCCATGGATTTTGCAATTACTTTTTTCATGGATTTTATGATGGCTGCCCTTGGACATAAATCAGCTCACCTAAGCTACTTTTTGCATTGATATTTACAGTGATTTTCCTTCTGTATTTCCTTCACACTATACAAATATTTTACCATCACATGCATGGCTAAAAGAGGAGCTGAGGATCTCATTACACTTTCTATTTCTCATTGTCCTTTTACGAAGTATCCCCCTCTGGCCCCACAAAGTGAATCGTACAAAGTCAATCTGTAATTTTCTGGGCTGATTTCTCACTGTCTTATACCTTCAGGGACATTTATAGGAAAGTAACATGAGACTAAACTACTGGAGCTGCAGGGCAGTCTTAACATCTTGTGTTTTCTAGCTCGCTGCCTGAATTTCAGAGTGCTGGGGGAAAAAAACCCAAAAAACCCCAAAAAAATAAACCCTCCCAAAAAATATACAAACAAACAAAAAATTATTTTCCCATTATGCATTGTTTTCTCAGCTGTATACTCACTGCAAGTCCTAACATTGATTGTAACATTTTTCTGCATTCCCTTACAATGGGAAGTTTAATCATCTGCTGAATGAGACATTTCTGTTTCTTACAAGTTCTGCTTTTTCTCAAAAGCACAAAGTTCTTATATTCCAAAGTATTTTTCTATGTTTCCAACAAGGAGTTAAATTCATGTACCTTTTTGCTGCTATCATTTCCTTCAGACAGACAGAACGTGTCAAAAACCTGTCAACTTCCTACGGAAAATTTATCTTTAACATCAAAGTTTAGGATTAACTTCTGGAAAGAGTCTTCTGGAAGGTGAAAGCAGTTTCACTGAATTTTCAGTAAGACTTTTCCTGCAGCCAGGCAGGATCTGTCACTCAGTGGATTATGTTTGCAAAGAAGTCCCTGGGAAGGAAGAGCAGGAGAGGACATTCCTCAGCTTGTTGGATATTTGGACATGGGGCAGGGAGTGCATCCAACCTTTGATTGTGCATTGTGAACTGTACACCCAGGGTTCAATATCACCTGACATGAGGATATCATTGAAATAGTTCAGTTAATTTACTGTAGTAAATTAAGTATCTGTTGTTGTGAAAGGAGAAAAAGGTATTACAGAGAAAAGTCAGCACACAGCTTCGCTGGGCTTGACACATCTGGAGTGTGCCCAGTCACAGAGGGATCTGGGATTTCCATTTGTGAGGACATCTGAAATTGAAACAACCTTTGAACATATCCTGGGAGGGGGAAATTGCACTGGAACTACCACTGAAAACACCAGACAGCAGCTTTAAGCACTTCTGCTTCAGACTCAGAGTAAAATCTCCTGAGGTATGGAGATTACAGCAGTAAGTGACCACAGCTGATGATTGTAGGTAAGGGTAAAACCTGGGATTTTGAACATTAAATGCAGACAAAAAAATGTTCTCTGCATGACAAATGGCTAAAATTCATTGCATTTATTTAGAAAGCTGATCAGAAACAAAGAAACATTTGGTGTCACAAAAGATTCTCTGCAAATTAAACCTGAACTGCAGACATCCCTCAGCCTGCAGTTTTTCGAAGTTAGGTTATTTTTACAAGCATATTTTACAATCAGCTTTATTGTTAAGAATTTTTGTTCTGACTTTTTGAACTCATGGGAGATTCATAGATGGAAACGCACATGGGGAAGGAAGCATTTATCAGGGGTTAATAGATCTTGATTTTTTTTTCTTGTTGTTGTTGTTGCATTCTTATATTTTCAGAAGGAAGTTTTCTTCTTTTCTTTCCCTCCAGAAAAAAAAAATGTCATGCATCAGCATGCAATGATATTTTCTCTTAAAATTTAGTTGGAACAAATGAATCTGGCACAAAATATTCCATTTTTTCCCCCTAATAGCCTATTTAATGATGTTTTTTGAGCTTCAGTTCACATGTGAAGGGCAGGTAAGAAAATAATCCCAAATCTCTGACTTTTAACTTGTAGAAAAACATGAGCATGGTTGCAAGACAGAAGATAAGTTTAATAAATTAATAAAACTATAATCCGGATCCAGATTCTCCAAGAAAGGAGATAAAACCCTTCTGGAAGTTCTGGAAACAGCAGAAAGGTAAACTGCAGTTGTCATACTCTGCATATAGAGATGTCCAAGGGAGGAGTAGACATTCCTGTTGCCAATACAGAAGGAGAAAAGATCTTCAAATATTATTTGCTTAATAAGATCTACCCCTCTGGGAAGAATACAAGAATGCAGCCATTATTTGCCTCTTCTTCTTGTACCTCTCATGCTCAGTGGATTGAATTCTGTTATTGGTTACGTTTAAGTGGGAAATATATCTTTTTTTAAGAGAATACATAAGCCACGACGTCAAGTTGCTCACTCAGAACTAAGTGAATGTATCCATACACTTCCTTTTCCCCCCACTTTCCCTTCCAGATTTTTTTTTTTCTTTAAAACTCTGCTCACATCTCTTTTTCTGGTACAGTAACCATATCAGAACATTTCCTGTAACCCTAATGTGTCTCTTGGCTTAGATCAGATTAACTTTCAGAAGGGTGAGTCAGGAACATAACAAGAAAGATGAAATGAGGTTTGTTCAGTGATATTTATTCACTAACATGGTAAGACATAGTCAGAACAGGGAGAGAAGAGGCTGCCCAGCCTTTTCATCTTTGCAGACTTTTGCAAATCAGAGGAAAGGTCAAATCGAGTTTGTGAGCTTCGGTTTCATCCTTTTATGGATGTTTGTCCTCATCACAAAATCCAAATGGAATTTAATTCAATTGAGTGGAAAAGCAGGAATAATAGACACCACAAGCATCAGTTAAAATGTGTTGGCAGCAGTATCTGGGAACTTTGTAACACATCTGCACTGGCCCTTAGCAAGATTTTATTGTTGGGCTTTCAGTCTATACCAGCCTAAAGCCTCATCAAATCAACAACTGAAACAAGTTTTAAAGCCAGAGAAAAGAAAAAAATATATAATTCACTGTACTAGGGAAATAAAAAAAAAAAAGAAAAAAACCCAACAAGAAGCAAAATCTATTCTTAAAGTTATGTGCTTAGAAGACAAACAGGGAAGAGGAAGAGCACTAAAGAAATGCTGAATATAATCTCTCAAGAAAGAGAGACCAGACCAGACTGGCTGGTGGGAATTTTTATTAGTTCTGAAATTAGAAACAGGGCACTGAGGTTGGGGAGAGGGGAGTGTCTCAAACCAGCTGCAACTCATTTTAATTAAGGGCTAATTAGCAAGCAGAGCCTGCTGGAAGTGGGAGAAGTCGATGTCCCTATATAATACACAGCAGCTCACTAAAGCATTTTTTGAGCACTTAGGGACACTAGCAGAGGGGAGAAGAAAAGCGATAAAATGTAGAAGTGCTTGAATATTTCTATAGGATTTTCTTTCCAAAAGCCTGTGTTTCCTTAGAAATTCTCATTCTGGTAGTAGAAAAAGGTTAAAGATGAATATCTAAAGAAGTTAAGAATAGAAATCTAACTGCCTAAATCCCTAGTTGAAATTTATGAAATTTACTTTTTCCTTCTCTTTTATCTTCATTTATCTAAATCTAATCCCTTTCACATGTGAGATCTTAATAGGTACCTCTGTGATATTTCCTGCTGCACTAAATTCAGTTTATCAAGGCTACGAAAAAAGATAAAAATTAACTAGGACATTTTCACCCGCTTCTTTAGTCTTTTGAATTTTGCCAGGAAAAAAATTAGCTATGTTTGTGAGTAATAACAGCAGAGGTATTCCCTGTCTAGAAATGGCAGTGTGGTCTCATATTGTGAGTTCTGTGTGTCTTTAGAAAGAGCAATTTGCTCAGGTCCAGCTCTTCTTTATCATTTCACAGATTTTTATGAGGGTGGTGCGGGTCAGAAAATGCTGCATTATTGAAGAGCAGTGAATCCCTGGAAGTGTTCAGGGCCAAGTTTGAGGATGCTCTGAGCAAACTGGTCTGGTGGAAGGTGTCCCTGCCCATGGCAGGGGGTTGGAAGGAAATGATCTTTAAGGTCCCTTCCAACCCAAACCATTCTGTGATTCTACGAAAAAGAGTTTTTAACCTTGATGTTTATCCAGTCTAACTGCAGACCAGCTGGGTGAAGGGGAACAACTCTGAGAGTTTTATTTTAATGGGAATGATATTCCTATATAAGACTAAAATCTGTCAGGGCTATGAATGGGTTTGCCAGTATTTAATAAGGTTTGGAACCAAGAGATGGAAATAAGGAGGGTTTTAATGACTGAAAAATGGAAGTTGTTGTTCTCATCTTGTTAATGAGTGTGGTGTAAGAAAAGAACAAGAAAAGGATATAAATATTTTAAATTTCAATTCCTTGGAAAAGTATCTAATAATTGTTCTTGAAAGTCAAAATCAGATGCATGAGCAAAAGGAAGATGACTTCCAATGGGAAGTGTGGATTTAAGTCTAAGTTGTGGATAAGTTTTTTGGGGTTGTTTTTTGCATGTCATTTACCTTGACTTCGTGAAATTTTTTGTATGTTCTTCCATAGCATCTTTTTGGCTACAATCTAAAGCAAAAACAAACCCTCAAAAACAGCAGAACAGGAGCAACAACAAAAAAAAAAAACCCAGACAAAAATCAACAACCAAGTTATGAAGAAAATTTCATATGCAGTTTGGGTATCAATGTATTGTAGCTGAATGTGGGAATAGTGAAAATATGAGGAGAACAAGAATTCATATTAAACACCATGCTTTTATAAATTCTACCATCAAACAACCAAGCAGAGGCATATAGTAATAATTCTAGCATGATAATTTACTCCTAATTTGCAGATGTCTTCTAAGTAATACCCAAATAAGAAATAAAACTGCAGAATGAAGTGGCAACTACCATTTGGAATAACAAGATTCTTAATGTGGTGCCTGCAAGTGAAATAAATCTGAAATCCAAATGTAAAGCAAGAGACGTGATCTGGTAATTCAGATAATAGTAGCTGTAGCCAGGTCCTGGCAGGACCTCAGAACTTGGAAAATTACTTTGTCATTGTTGTTTGTTTGCCTGGAAGGAAAAGGAGTTCTTATTTTCTAAAGCTGTGAAACTGTCTGTTTAGAAGATGTGCATTCTCATTAACATGAAATTTCTTCAGTGCTGTAATGAAGGGTTGGCTTCTGGCTATGTTAATCTTAATTATGATTATTTTCGACATAACGCCTTTGTATCTGATGATTCTTGTCTTATCAAGCTGGATAACAGATGAATAATCAAAAGGAAAAGTGCATCTAATGCTTGATTCATGGTAATTGGTTTGATTTTTTTCATGATCTGAGTAAAATAACCTGTATAATGTATTAATTTTTTTCTCCTGATTTACTGTATTAATTAGGAAACATCAAATAACTACAAAAATGTAATTTACTTGAGGCTTATTACTTCAAATAAATAACTTATTTGAATTGCTAGTTTGGGCAACCAAAGTAAGAAATTTAGAATTGCATATGGCATTGTTGAATATGTGGAATGTCATAGTTTTCTTGCTAAAATGATATTTGGAGATACCTCTCTTGGTTGTATTAGGGTAAAGCAAGTTCATAGTAATGTTATGCTCTGGAAGCATATTTGCCAACATCAATGAGTTAATTAAGACATAGTGATTAATCTTACCTGACTTTTTTTTTTTTCCCTAGACTAACTCTATGGTCAATGTCATAACCTCCTCTAAAGTTTTGCATAAATAAAATTTACATCAGTCTTAGTAACATTTGCCTATTGTAGATCACCAGCTGATGGGTAGTGTGGTCAGGGTATCCAGATCACTTCCCAAACCTGGTCTGGGGGCTAAAGTTGAGTTCAAGCACCTTGAAAGGTGATGTTAATACTTCCAGAAAATAAAGATTTTTTTTTTTTTTATTACTCAGTTACTAGTAATTATTTTGTTTTCTTTAGCCTGATTTTGGCATAATCAGAACTACAAAAAGGAGAAATCCCAGTTTTCCTGCCAGCTTGGTTGCCAATGTTTTAAGTGGAAGTTGGAAATCAAGATCTGCATCTCCTTGCTGTTCTACCACATGGCTACAATCAGGTAAACTATACCTGCTTTTTAGCTCCTTTTTGCTTTATTAAATAGCAGGCAATGGATATTTCAGTATTTTTATGTTCTCTTTTACTTCCTTAAACTTCCTTGTGAATAAATTACTTTGTGTTTTATGAGACGTTTGTATTAAGTGTGCTGCTCCTGAGGAACAGCACCTGGATATTTAGGACACAATTTATTTTTCATTATCTTGAGGTCAGAGAGCAGCCAAGTTGATGGTCCAAAGGCTGGCAATATAAGGTGTGTAGAGGTTGATATGGGTTGGATGTTGCTCCACTGTTACAATTAGAAGTCTTTGAGCTGTGATGAGACCTTCAGCATTGCTCTTTTGGTCATTGTATCTACAGAAAAAGCCTGAAAGTATCTTTATAACAGAAATATTGAATAACCAACTTGTTCTTGAGCTTAAAAGGGAGACTGAGTTCTAAGTCCATAGAATTGAAGCTTAGAGTTACTGCCAAGCACTATTACTGGTTCAAAAGAGAAGGAATCTCTATTCTGACAGTTCTGAAGGAAAAAGAGAGTTTGGATGTGTGGACAGAAGCTCTGTTAGGGCACTCTGATTCAAGGTCAAACAATCATTCTGGCCTGATTTATTTGGAATTTTATTTTGCTTTGCAAAATTCCTGCTATTAAGTATAAATCCACAACAACTCAGCAGCCAGACCTGATTTTTTGAAAGGTATTCTTCAGGAGCAGTGGGAACCTTGTGGGAACAGCCTCTCAATAATACAGTATTATACTCATGAAGGTCTCACAAACCTCTTCTGAAGAGATGTTCAGATGTTTGCAGCTGGGCAGATCAGGAGAGTTAAATATTACCTGCGTAAAAAAGAAACAACTTTTCTCTCTGAAGTCTGGCTATGGACAGAAGATATTTTCTAGTTATTTCTAAGGATTCAACTTTTGAATATTTGCAATATCACACTGCTAAAAAGGTTGACAAAAGCACTTTGATTTCAAGCAGATTTTATGGTGCTCATTGGCTTGATTTAGCTTTATCCAGTTCTAGCTTTTAAGCTCTTTTTCCCCCCATCATCCCCAGTATGATTCAATGCCTTATTTCATACACTTGGTGAAACCTTTAGAGATAAAATACAAAGGATTAAGCTCAGGGCAGGACTGAAGTTTAGGTAACCCTGTCTTCTGTAGGACTAAATCCAGGGAAGCAAGGGAAGAAGTGCATTTCTTCTGCTTTATGGGACACACAGTGCATTAAAATGTTCTACAAAATATATTGCAGTATTTATTTACCCCTACTTTTATGCCATAGGATTTCAGTTCTGCACAGCTTAGGAAATAACTTCTTAATTTGTATCTGGAAGTAATTATGTCAAGATCTCACATAAACAATTTTATTACAAAGTATTAAAAATGGTATTTGGAAAAACACTGGAAATCTCCCATGTGTTTGTCAACTTACACTAGCTGCAGATAATGATGGAAAAAAAACAGTTTCAATGTTAATTCTATATTTAGCAGTCTTTTTTTGTAATATTTTTGATATCAAGGGTGGATATATTGTCTCTATCTGGACAGACATGTCAGAATTCACCTCAAAAATATCTCAACCAGTAATAAATTTAATTCCTTTTTTATGCTAATCAGTTACTTCATAATAAGACACTTTTGCATTCAGTAAGTCGCACTGAGTAGTGCCATGTCCTGCTATTGACCCAATGAGGATTTCTAACTCTTGTTAGTATCATTAATGGGATAATTTCTTCCCATTTGGAATAATAAAAGTGCAACACTTGGTCTAAAGTATGGCCCCTGTTCTCAGAAATGAGGCTTCAAACCAACTTCCAGATTTATTTAGTTCTGAGGGAAAATTGTGATGGGAATTGCACTGACTGTGTGAAGCCTTTCAGCAGCCTGGGAAAATGTTGAGTACAGATGTAGTCCTTAATTCAGTATTTGTGGTGAAGGCAGGAGTGGAGCTTGCAGTGACTTCAGCTGAATCAGAGTAGAGCTGACTTCTCCAGATCTAAGCAGCTGCTTTTAACCTCTGCACAGATTTTTGAGCTTCTTTGGCATCAGAGTTGCTGTGGTTGTTTCTGACTGCATTTTACCCACCATATATTTATTTGTGAGCTCTTTTCTACTTCAGAAGTTGTAGGAGTAAGGCCTAAAGCAATGAGATATGTGGCTGTGCCTGTGAATACACTGGGGGATACCTGGGTAAAATTAAACTTAATTGGTGGCACAGCTAAGCTTAACTAATTGCCAATTAAGTTTGGAATTAATTAGAATGTACCCCTGGTGTGATGTTGTCCACTCAGAGCAGAAGTGTACCATGGCTGATTCCTTACAGCAGTAACATAAACAGAACCCTGTTTTCTAGAGCAATTTTAGAACATCTGATGAAATCAGGTAAAATGCAAGCACACTTTTGATTTATAAAGACTCCAAGTTTATCAGATTTTGAGGAATGAAATTGGAAGAATTCCAAGCTGGTACATGACTATCTAAGAAAAATTTGATTGCAGCTAAATTTTAAACTCAAGTTTAGGGCAGCTTGGGGATTTTTACAAAATATATGCAAAACAGCCTTGCCTCTAGGTTTAATCAGTTTGGAAGTCCTTGTCTTTTCAAAGAAAGGCCAGGCAGAGGGTTTTAATCACAGAATATTAATGCATGCTATTGGGGATTTTAATCTTAGCTCATTCTTCTTTCCTGTTGACTGCAGTGATGTCAGTTGCTCATGTTTTCAACCAGTAAAACACAAGCTAAAATTATAGGTTGCTAAATATAGATAACTTGCCACATCATTTAGCTTGACAACTTGTTTGTAATGAAGACCCCAAAGCAAAATCCAAAATGCTAATTGGGGCAGAAATGAAACCTTGCAATAAGTTTTGCTCATTGCTTCTTCATTACAAATTAATAACGGGTTGAAAATATGATTATAAAGCCCAACAATAAATGATATATGACTGTTGTTATGTCTGAGGAGAGTTTTTTCTCTCTCTGGATTCTGTTTAAGAGGCGAGGGTGACAATTTCAAGGTAAAACATTCTGCAGCACAGGGATCTTTGTTGAGAAAAGTTAAATAAAATTGAATTCCCCCTTTATAAACAGATTAAATCACTTTTAGCAGTTATAGGGAAAATGAATAATGCATGTTTTGTAACTCTAGGTTGAATTTAACTGCCTTGAAATCAAGGATATTTGTGAAGGGAGTTCTTTAAATCTCTAGGAATTGGAATTCTTAGTAGGAACTATTTTGTTTATTTATGCACTAACAAGTACAAAAAGATGTGGATTTACTATCCATTAACTGAAAATAAAAGATATGGGATTATATTAAATATAAAAATCGACTGAGTAACTTTTATATGTCTTGAGGATGCCCATGCATATGTGCATGCAAACACGAAATTGCAGAGTTTTTGGAAGAAATATTGCAAAATATATTCATTTGCTTGTATTGAAGTCAAAATTTGTATGACTTAGAAGTTAAGATACCAGCTCAGATTTTTTCCCCCTTTTTTACTGGAAAGGGTTCTTTTTCCCCATTAATATCCATGTTCCATGAACAAATGATCAGGTAAGTCACAGTGGTAGAGGGGTGGACTTTCCCCTCCAGAAGAGAAATTTAGCAGTTAGATTATACAACCACTATTTTTGCCTAAATAACCCAAACCCACTTTTACTTCTGTAAATGGTAGAGGTAAAACTAGTGGTGATAGCAGCAGTAAGTTATTGTAGGGTCCCTAAAGGAGTGTGCTCATCAGAGGTGATAATGCTGAAATAGCAAGACATTCTGCATTCAGTTATTTTGATTAATTGATACAAAAATCATTCAGCATAACCAAACTAAGACTTGTTTAAGAGTAAAACAATCTTACTCTGCTGGTGACCAGTTGGCATAATGGCTGAGACTGGCACAGGTGGCAGATAAGCTTCACCTGACTAATAAGGTGGATTAGCCAGAATGCTTCTTGCTTGGTTGTTTCTCTTCCTAGAAACATTTTCACTCACATTGCAGCTTCACTCAGGTCCAATGGAGTCTTTACTCTAGTAGACTGGAGTACTAGACTCCTTACTATTAATCCTGCAGTAGATACTTCAGCTGTAGCTTATTTTTATTTCAGAAATATTCTCACAATGTCCATTTTAAACCTTGGCTTATGGACTGGTTTAGACATCGACGTTTTGTTTCCTTCACACACAGACTTTAATTAGTAAGAGGAGCTGCATCACAATCATGGTTCTCTGTGCAGGTACTCACCTGAGTAATGGAAATCCCACAGGTTTATTAACAGCTGCCAAACCTGGGTGTGTGCCATCTTGGCTCCTTCATTTGTGCTTGTATAGCTGACAGAACTGGTTTAAAAATTATTTAAACCC
Organism: Taeniopygia guttata; assembly: GCF_048771995.1. Lineage (NCBI taxonomy): Eukaryota > Metazoa > Chordata > Aves > Passeriformes > Estrildidae > Taeniopygia > Taeniopygia guttata. The sequence goes on from NC_133028.1 coordinate 4,724,321, forward strand.
CATGAACTGACAATTCTCCTATAGATAAACTCCAATAACCAGTTATATTTTAAGATCAGGGTAGAAACTGCTTGGCTGGTGTGTTTTTTAGGATATTATAATGGGGCAAGTTAGCCCAGAGGAATATTTTTCTTTCTTGAAAGGCAGTACTAGACTTATAATTTCTGTACAAAGAAGAATACTTTGTCTTGGAAAGACTTTCAGCCCTTCAGGGTCAGAGAATGGTGGTTAATGTAGTGACATGAACATCCTTGGTTATTATAGCAAAGATTCTAACACAGGATGCTATAGTAAGGCTATTTGTAGCAAATAGCTTTGCAATAAAAACACAGCCTTTTGCAATAAAAGCAAAGAGTGGAGAGCAGGTGGAATTGTTCATTGTATTCAAAGTGTCAAATTTCTTTTTCAACCCATTTCTATAATAAAAGAACAAAAAAAAATATTAATGGAGTTGCTAACAAAAAATTCTAAACTGCCTTTTGAGGCTGTACTTAAAAAGCTAAATGGACTTTTCCATCCTGCCTATCTGGCATTTACACAGTGCTAAACCTAAATGCATAATTTTCACATTAGCTGATGTTGTAGATCATGACATAGTTAGAAGTGTAAATGCATCCCATGCATATAAACATGAACTCTGTTGTCAGCCAATTCCATAAGTATCTGCTTTGAATGCTAATGGAGTTGTCACTTCAGCTGTAATGCAGGAATCTACCTGTCTGCTAATAAATAAGACTGATCCGTGCACAATATTTGAACATGAAAAGATCAAGTTTTTGTTCAGGGACACATTAGGATGCAGGTTGTTATTTTGGGGTTTTGTCAGAGAGCACAGAACTGGTCATAGTACTTTTTTTTTATTTTTATGCAGAAACCTAAACTTTGAATGTGGCTCTGCTCATTCCTCAACTGTTAAATTAAGATTCATTAAAAGAGCCAGAGGAGAAATGGTAGGAAAATTGGGAGCGAAGAGGGAGTAGAGATATGAGAAATTATTCCAAGGACTCTGAACTTTTTTGCCTTCATAGTAACACCACAGATAAGTTAGATTCTGGTAGTTTCTGTCATTACTGTAATGCTGAAAAATGTTGTAGGCAGCCACTTGGGCCTAAGTTCTCTTCTTACAATGCAAGGAATTGAGAAGAATAAAATCCCTCCTTCTCATCAGAATTTTTTGAGGTGTTTTAAGTCAGGCACATGCAAACAGAGTCATTTTTAAAGAGCAGGTCTATCATTTCCAACATCCAATTTATGGAAACCTGAAGAGCGATCTTTGAGTTGATAGCTGGACTGTTCATAAATTTAAAGATGTTCTTCAAGCCAAAGGGTACCTCATGATGATTTATCATTCTGTGCAGTTTGGCTCATGGAAATTCAACTAATACTTCTTTATTAGGTCAAATAATTTTTTCACTTACTGGTTTGAGCTGAGTATGTGACATTGGGAAAACCTCACATGTACAGTCACAGCAATTTGTTAAATAATTTGTTAGCACTTTCTATAGCAGGACACCTATTTGAATAACATCCTCCACAGAAAAATGGAGATATGTGAAATTTTTTTTTGTCCAATTTGGGGAAATATTTTCCTCTGTTATTTTCATATTAAGAAAACATATTAAGGTTGGTATCAACACTGTTGTATTCTTTAATGACAGAATCCTTGAGCTAAAGTTTTCAGGGTCCTGGTACCCTTTTTACAGCAGGATAAATCTAGTCTGTGCACAGTTACCATATGAGTAGAGGACTTTCTAAGATGTAAGGGGTATTATGACTTGTGACCCAATTTTATTTAGAAGATGACTATAATTTTACCATTTATGTATTTTGAATGCTGAAGAATTAATTTTAAAGATTAACCATGTAGAGGAAATTCAGTTCCATCACTCAGAAATGTCTCTACCAGCTGTGTTTGCTATGTATGATAGAAGTGATCTAACTTACACAAGAAATAACTTATTACCATGAAGTGACTGTGCCTCCAAGTTAGGCATCATTTGAATTCCACCTGCCCTGCAAGAAAGCAAATAACATGAACATTTATGGGGCCAGGAAATATGAAGAAAACAAATTTAATAATAAATTTTTTTCAAAAATGACTTATGTGTAATCTAACCCAATATTGACTTACTCTAGATAAAGCCATTTAGAGAACTGGGGAAAAGAACAAGCAAAAAGGACAATAGGTACTAATATTGACCTGTGCTTTTCACCTTACATAATTTTGACAGTCCTGAGGTAGGTCTAAAAACTTCTAGATTTCTGTAAAGGAGAAATACAAGATCTTGGGTTCTTTTCGCTGAGAAAAGAGGTTTAATCGATGTCAGTTAACTGTAACTTTGTTTAATGCCAGCAAATTCAAGCTGAATTTCCAAGTGTATTTTATCTCTTTTGGAAATAGTAAGTAGGGATGGTGTTTCATTCTGTGCTTTCAGTTTTCAGCATCAAACCCCTTCAATCTTATATTGGGAGTTCCTTTGCAGCTCTTTTTAAGCAAGGCTTGGTTACAGGACCAAAAGTATTCTGCCATCCTCTGGGATTAGGAATTGCATGTCATTAATATAGAAAAGAAACTCCTAACCTGTTTACAACAGGGTTATCACCAAGATTTTGAAATAATCTCTTCCCTGGATTAACAGTCTGCATTTCCAAGTCCTGAACAGTCATAACTGCACAAAGTTTATGCAAAGGTTGTTTCAATCAGAATCTACATAAGGACAAAATGGGAAAAGGAGTGTGCACTTTATCAATGAGCATGCTTTAGTAATATTTCATACTTCAAATGAGTTTGCAAAGCATTCAGAAAAATCTATTCCTGACATGAAAATATGGGGGGTTTCCCTTCTATTTCCAGGCAGGATCTGGTATTTTTCCACACAATTACACTAAGGGAATGGCTGTAGTGCATCAGAGGAAATGCGCATCTGACCTTGTATTCTGCCACACAACATGACCAATATTTGGTAAATTGAATAAAACATAGAAGTGGGAGAATTCAGCTATGATCCTTTTCTCGAGTATTTTCTCCCAGTTTGATGAAATTTCTATTTAGAGTCCCTCTAACCAGCAGAAGTGCCTTTACATAATAACCCACAGTGAATTTATCTTATTATTATCTTCAACTTCATCAATTGCCTTTTCAATACTTCTAAAAGTTTCATGCACAACTGCCTGTGGCAAGGAGTACTCTTTTAAGTCTCCACTTTGAAAATGAATGCTTATTTTGGATCTGCCTGCTTTATATTTCATTCCATTGAAAGAGACAATGAACGACTTGTTATCTTTTTATCTTTTATGTGCCACTGATGGCATCTGTCATGTACTTCTTCACTCATTTTTTTTTTCCAGGCTGAAAAGAGCTGATGTATTATACACTCATCATGCTGATACCATCCTGTACCTTTGATCATCCTTGTATTTCTGCAAGGACTGGGAGCTACTGAGAAGCTAAATGACATTGCAGGGCAATTCCAAAGCTAAATTTACAGGTCTCTCTAGAAGATCTTGTCCTACAATACAATAAAATGTTTTGAAGCCACACATTGTACCTCAAATTAGCTCTGCATCAGCTGGAAGTGGCCCTAGTAGATTTTCTTTGAGATGATTATTAGTATTACATTCTCTTTCCAAAACACATGAATCCAATAAAGCACAGGAAGAGAGGAGAGGTATAAAGGAAAACAGACTTATATCCATGCTCATGTTGCTGGAGAATATTAACATATTAAAGGCAAAAGTTGTTTCAAGATCTGACACTTTTAGAAGAGTGAGGTAGCTGAATCTGTATATCTAAGGCTTAGTACCTCTAACATTTAAAGGAGTGGTAGGATATTTTACCATTTGAACAGTCTAAAGGACACCTCAGACCAAAAATGCTTTGAAATTGTTAATTTGCTTTTTTGAATACCACTTGTCTCACCAAGAAGGAGGTGCTTTCTTCCTCCTTATTTTGTATTCTCTCAAGCAGTTGGTGTTTTTAAGGATTGTCTCTTTAAACTTTGCCTTGCAGATTGTAATCCTTTAGGGCAAGGGAAATGAACTCTTCTATGCAAGAAAGACTTTTGAAAACAGGTACAGAATTTAGTGTTTTTGCCTGAAGTGATGCTTTGGAAGCTGTGGTGTTGCCTGGTTCTCAGAACAACTTTATAGCCCTGTACATCCAAGCCTGTCTCTACGTGCAGCTCAAAGTGCTTGAGTTCCATCTGTCCACAAATCCTGTATGTTTGTGTCAGAACAATTTTTGTAGCCTATCAAGAAACAACTCTCTGTCTGCAAAAGATGGGTTATGTTGAGATAATATGCATACAGTTCTGAGGACACTCTTAAATGCATTCCCCTTGTAAAATTTTAATTTTTTCCCCCCTCCTGGCAAATGCCATGAGACCTGCACTAGAAGAGGCCACAAGGGCCATTGCAGAAAAGCAGTGAATGAAGGTTTAGTTTGCTCTTAAACTCTCTCACATCCAGAAATACCATGGAAGTAAATGTGGGTCTTCCATCCATGCAGGGCCAGTTTTCATAGACACTGAAGGTCAGCTGCCCATAGATCTCAGGACTCACTGAAACACAAGAAAACCAAGTTCCCCTTCTTGGCAGTCACTGGCAGGAGTGCTGGGCTATTGCTCATTTGCTGAAAAGTCAGTGGTACCCTTGGAATTGTCATCTCATTTCAGCTGGCACTTCTGGGAAGGAGGGGGAGACATCAGGGAAAGGAGCCAGGTCCTCATCTGACACAAGAACTCAAGATTCAGTAGTGCTGTATTTCAGTAACCTTACTTTAATCCTGCAGAAATAATCATTTGGAGAAAGTGTAACAATCCCAGGTATGATGTTTCACAACTCCTTTTCCTGTTGGATTGCACAGTTTCTCACTAGTCTCAAAATAAAGAATTGTGATGCCGAGATGATTTTCTACTGGGAGACAATGTCCTGTTGTTTGAATAGTTTAAGTGGAGAATATTGGCTCTGGAAGCAAAGATCCCTTTGGAAAAGGGATCTTACAATATGAAAATTTGGATGTACATCATAATGGGTCAGTTAAAATGGGTAAAGCTTCTGTAAATTAGTATCACATCTGTGGCTTGGTATGAAGATTTAATATGGGCTGTGAGGTTTCATCTTAAATTTTAAGGTCAAATTATTCCCCAAATTGTATAGAATTAGAGCATCCTGGGATACAAAGCATGCTGGCAAATGAAGTTTTCAGATTCTACAGGCTTTCAGATATTTGTCAAGAACCATGTGATTTGAATGAAAAATATTTTAACGTTATAATTCTGGAACTGTCTTGGTGACATGCATAAAGAAAATCCTAAGGGAAGATTTAAGCAGTGGTGTACAGGTGACAAGAATTACACTGTGTGCCTCAAAATTACAGTTGTAAAATATTTGTCATTCAGATGCTTTTTATCACACTTATTTAATATTTCCCATGCCTGTTTTACACGGAGCATACTGAATTCTCTCTAAGAACCTTAGCAGAACTCTGGGGTCATGGAGACAGTTTTCTTGCTGGAGACAAATCAATACTGCAAGATCTTGATTAAAATACCTGGTAAAAAGGCTTTTGTTCTTGGTTTACACTGCAACACACCTCAGATACAGGAAGTAATTAATTACAGGCAGGTAAACTCCTCTCAAATACTTTATCAGTACTGATTTCCAGGAAAGAATCCTCCTGAGAAATGAAGTAAATGAGATTAAAAGAACAGAGAAAACTCTTTATCTAATTGCAAAATCATCTCTTAAATTGAAAAAAAATCAGTGTAGGAATTGGATGGTAAGTAAATGTATTAAGCTGGATGAGGAGTGTCTGTGTGTTTGTAGAAACAGATTTATACTCCATGAGAGGATAGCACACAGAATCTGTGCATTGGGACTTTGTGCTTCTTATTCACATTTTCTCTGAACATATTTAAAAACCTGGGCTTGGCAGGCTTTTTTGATATCAAAACATATTTAATCAGAAAGGCTGTGGGTGTTTGACCATGTTCATTCCAGCAGTGTTCTCCCTACCTGCACCTCCTACCATAAAGGAACAGAGAAACAATTAATTTTTGTGGCAGGTTGTCCAAGTCAGTGTTGCCATAGGAACTTAAAGAATTCTTTGTCTTCTCCATCTCAAATTATTCACTTTCACTTTTGGCAATGATGTTAGTTCTGGATTTAACAATAGGCTTTTTTTTTGAGAGCCAATAAAGCTCACAAGGATGTATAGATTCGATATGGAATTTATCTGTTTCTGACACCCTGAACTTCTAAAACTGCAATATTGAGCATGGCAGGGTGTGAATGAGCCAGCATCATAATCTGAAATATTATCAAACTTAATTTTTGCAGATATTCCCTTCAACATGTCAGTGAAGTGGTAAAAGGCAGACATTTATAAGATTTATAATAAAAACTCTGCTTCCTTATCTACCTACACGCAGCCTTTCCCACAATGGATCTGACAGCACAGAGAACCACAGTGATGCATCCTAAAATCACTCAATGCATCTTAGACTTGAACTAATTAGTTTATAATAAAAATAATTTTCTTACCAAAAAATCTGCCATACTCCCAAACTAAAATTTAATGGGATTATTTTTATAGGAGAAGATATGATCTGGTAGCAACAACTGCATTTCTAATAATAATTTTGTATATTGACCACAGTCTGCTGCAATTGCTTGGATGAAAGGTCATCAGAAATAAATACACCCCACCCCCACAAAAAAAAACCAAAATAACAAATACCAATAAAGACAATAACCATGAAATATTTATATTTCTAAGATAACTCAGACTGTCTCCCAAACCAGATTCCAGATTAGTTGCAAAGAGAGAAAAAAATTCCCACAAACCCCACATAAAATTTTCCAGATGTTCATGTCCTACAGACAAAGTTGGCACATGAAAAATCAGCTTCATCTTGTAGGAATTTGATTTCTTGACCAGTTACTCTAGAAGAAATCCACCAATCAAAATGCAGTTTACCTGTTTCTGATGGCTGTGTCTTGAAGCTGATATTGTAGCTATTTTTCTCACTGTCATGATGAACAGAGACTCTTAAATGAATGGGAGTTTTTACTTTTCCTTATCGAGGCCATTTCCTCCAGTGGTTTTGAATGCATTCATAAGCTATACCCAGAGAACTTGAGCCAGTTTTGTCCTATGTGATGTTCATTAAAATAAACACTGCTGCCAATGTGATTTTATAACCCTTGAGAAAACTGAGAGAAAGAAAGCTGAATAATACATTAATAAATTTCTGAGAGCACAGGAAGAAATAGAGGGTAATACTCTGCATTTCCTCATTGGAGTATCTTACTTTGCCAAAAATATAAAACCAAAGCATCTTTAAGGTTGGAAAAGATCTTTTTAAATCATTGAGTCCATCCATTAACCCAGCACTGCCATGTTCACTAAAAAACCATGTCCCTAAATGCCACATATGCTCATATTTTAGATGGTAAGTTGTTTGCTTTCCTTTAGGTGCACAGTTGTCTTTTGGAAAAAGAAATTTCATTGAGATTGTAATTTTTGATTATAATGTGCTTTTTAAAGAAATTCAGCGCTACTGTAAATTTCTTCAAATTCATGTGGCTTCATTAAAAAAAAAAAAAAAACAGACCAACCTATTTAAACAGTTTTCCTTTGGTTTAACTTATTATATTTAAATGGACAATAATTTTATGTTTCAACTTTGTATTAAAATGTTGGTATCAATTTTATGTAACAATAAAAATAGGTGAGAAGTCACAGGTAAGTGACTAGAGTTCTCTGTGAGACACTGGGAAGTTTCCTGGAGAATTAAAACTTTCCCACTTTGCCATCCTTGGGTCGTATGTGTTTCCCTCTTTATCCTGAGCACATGGATGAAGGAAATAACTCATGAGCATTTGGATGAAGGAAATAACTCACTCCCTTATCACAGCTTGAGTTGGTTGGACTGAGTCTAAAAAAGCTCCTGCCATAATCCTCTCCTTGTTCAAAGTATTTTTAAGCACCACAAGTGTGGGGTTTTGGGGCCACGCCAACGCTGTCTGGCAGTGCCTGAAAAACTCCCACCTCCCTCCAGCGAGGAGGATTCATGGCATGGAGCCCTCAGCACAAGAAGCTGCTTGATGTGGTGACTCTGCAGCTAGCAAAGGGTTTCTTTTTGTATTTTTTTTTTATTCTTCCCCATACAGCCCATACCCACTTATCGCTGCACTGTGGAAAAGGACAGACAAGTTCAGATGCATCCACTTAGCAAAACAACAGAACCCCTCTGCCTGAAATTAAGGTTTGTTCCACCAAATACTAAATAGATGTTCAAAATGGACCTGTTAACCAAGATGCAGATTTCCACAGTCAGAGTCACATGAAAAATCTGAAAGGTGTTGATCAAGAATTTTGGGGTAATCCCATTTAATATTCTGTTTGTGCAAGGTGTTCTACTCCATCTCAGTACAAAGTAAAAGTTGCATAGATGAATAATGAAATCACTTTATATCTCAGAACATTTGAGGAGGAAAGCTGTGTTAGCTTTTGATTAGGCTTCTGTGGGAGTGTTTAAGAGTGGCTCAGTGAGAGAAAGATCCTCCCAGTACAGTGTGTTTTATAGCTGATAACAGCCTGAGGTAGATACACACTGATGGGCATGCCTAGGGCTCTCCTGAGATCACAGCTGGCACAGATCCTTTGGGTTCTTCTATTGAGGTATATATATGGATTTCTTCCATAAAAAAGCCCAAAACAATAACAGAAAAAAAACAATCAAAGGAAAAAAGCTCCAACCAACCAACCAAAAAAAATTAAAAATATTTTAAGAAACCAAACCAAACCACAACAAATCAAACAAAAAAACCAAAAGATAAACCAAGAAATCTGGGGCATGTTGCAGTCTTTATAATTTGAACAATACATTGAATGCTTTTGTGTTTATGCTGCTGCAGGGAAAAAAATATAAATATCCTGTGAAAGACAGATGCCCTCAGTTTTCTATTCTTTTGGAAACACATCAGCATCCACTACCTCAGCCCCTTTTTTGCTAGTGCATTGGTCAGAATAGTTAATGAAACCCACAGTAAAGAAGACGATAACAGCAAACCCAATATCTGATATCTTCTAAGTATCCTTTTGAAAAAATGATAGTTATCCCCATCACAGTTTGAAGCCATGAGGTAAAAAGGACATAAACACAACTATTTGCTGTTAGATCTCTCTGCTTCAAATTATAGCAGAACTCTCAAAGAGCAAACACCAAGTCCTATTTCATGTTTTAATCACCATAAACTGTAATGGGATTCTATCTACAAACATTTATTGCACTGTATCACAAGGATATTTTTAGCTACTTTGAAGGCTGTCATTATGAAAAAATAAATTCAACAAAGGGAAAATGATAGCTGTTCTTAAATTAGATGTTAATCTGGAAGCAACACTTAAGCTAAACAGTAAAGATAACTTTCCTGGGAATTTAAAATTAAAATTTATAATGTGCTCCTCAGGAAAGAGTCGAGTACCCCTGGATTTTTCTGGTTTTGTCTTTTACTTGCTGAGTTTTATGCTTTAAAAGTTAACCATTATGGAAGTAGGATGCCTGAGAAGTCCAACTGGATTATCCAGCATGAAGGCAAGAGCCTCTTAGGTAAACAGGAATATGGCGTGGAGAAGAGTAATAAACCCAGCTCTGCTGAACACAGCATTAGCTCATAAAAGGAGGAAAGGGTAAATGGGGTGGGCATTTTAAAAAAACCCAAATGTGTGGCTGTTGGAATCTGTGCTATTTAAATGATCCCAAGATTGTAGAAAGTCTCTGTCTTTCAGCCCCGTTGCCAAAGAAGAAATTGTAAATTGTCTGTGCTGGTTTCAAGATTGTTTATTCTGTTTATCTCTAACATGTTCTGCTGCCCTGCCGCAGCTCTGTCCTGCAGGGCAGCGTGTGGGGCTCTGCCCTCAGTGGGATGTTACAAACATTAAATACCAGAAACTACCTGTGCTGTATTTACAATAATGTGCCAATATCTGTCACCTACGTTGGACAGTGTGTCCCCAGCCTGAACCAACAGAAAAATGCCAACACTACAGTGAAACATGGAGGGCATGAAGAAGGAGAAAAAGGACAAGACACACCCAATTCCTCCATCTTGTCCCCTCTGAACCCCTAATCTAGAATCCTAAAATTTTACTTTTGCACCCGTGCCACACTTAATTATTACTTCTATCAAACACTCAGAGCTTGTAATTCATCCTGTAAGATTGAAAACTCTTTTCCATGGACAGAGATCACAGACAGTGTCTCTGGGGGCTCTGTCCAGGGGGGTTCCTGACCCCCTGCCAGGGTCCCAGGGCAGCCAGGGCAGCCAGAGGGACGCCCTGGATTCCCACATGTGTCTTGATTTAGCTAAAAATCCAACCTTTTCAATGGGTCTGATGACTGGCTTTTCCTGGATGAACTGAACAGGGACTCCTGCCCTTGTTCACCCTCTCATCTACTGCATAGCACTGGCCAGAGAATTCCCTGTAGAGAATTAAAAATCTGTCTTTGAACAAGAGTTTCTAGAATTTAATTTAGTAAATCACTTATGGGGCACTTATGGACAATAGAGAAGCTGTCCCGACCCTGAGGTAAGTTGTACTCATTGTGGTTATTTTTCTTCACTATTTAAAAGTGCAAATAACTTCTGGATTTAATGCGTCTGGTTTCCATCTCCAGCTCACAGCCAAGGAACAGTTCTGATCTCTCCCTGATAATTTAACACAGAATATAATCCCATTTTAAAGGGTGTATTGATGGCTATTGATGAGGGGAGGTTCTTGATTCTTCTAATTTATCTACAATGTTTTGGAACAAAACTTCATCAATTGTAAATTCTAACAAAAAAATTGTGATGTTTGTAAAAGAAAAAAGTTGTCAGGATTTCTCTTTGGGTAGAGAGTGAAACTTGAAAGGTTTTTCCTAGAGCAATATAGAACAATTTTTTTTTCTTTTAGTCACCAAATCTCCTTGTGATATTTTGATGGTGATCAACATTTTTATGAGCTTTGCCAGCAACATTTAGTAGGCAAATAATTTGAACTATACATGATATTAATCTAATTTAATACATTATTGGAGAATTCACAGAGCCAAATTTTACAGTTTTTTACATTTCCATAATTTTCAACAGAACTGGGTCTCTTAGAGAACATATGCATGTGTACATATGTATATATATGTTTTTTCCTTGACACTGTTTCATTGGTATTTCTACAGACATTTTAATCACCAGCTAAACTTTCTCACCATGGCTGGGTAGTTTCCTGAGTAGTAAAATATAGTGTATTACTGAAAATTAAATAGCTGCATTGAAGGATTTAGCTCTGTTTCATGTCTTGTTAGTCATCCAAAATACAGTAGAGCTACTTTTCTGCTTGATATTACAGCTCAATGAAATGACATTCTACTACCCAGCAGCATGAGAAAGAACCTGATCCATCAGAAATATTGTCATAAAAATTTATGTTTCCAGGACCAGATGCAGTATGACTGTGTCAATCTGGGGTCAGTTCAAGCCCATATGCCAAACCCTAAACCAGCAACCTTGAATATAAAAATATCTTGTTTTCTGTTGACCATGAATGACTTATCCCAGATCTGCTGAAACATTTTCAGATCTGGGAAATAAATACACATGATACAGCAATAAGTGTAAATCTGTGTGTTCCCTGTCCTAGCAATTCTTTATATTTTAGCAGTGAATCTGAGAGGAGCATAAGTGACACTAATAATCACCTTTGTTTCAATGTCACTGCTTTTGTTTTGAGAATTGTTCAGCTTCATCCATCTACAGCATCCATATTTCATAAAGATTGCCAGTTTGGAACTATTGCTGTCGTTCATGTACATGTTTTATCCTTCCAGTCATGTTGATCTATGTGCAGGACTGGGGCCTTGATTTACATATTTGAACAGTATAATTATGAAGGATGTTATCTGGGTGAAAATGAGAGGCTGCCAAATGTCAGATAATTTGAAAACAACACAAATTCAGAGCATCTACCTCTTGAGTATTTTTGGAAAGGTATGGGGAACAACCAATTGATGATTAAGAGACCTCCCAATAGACAAACTAAACAAAAGGTAACAATTTATCCCAATGTTTTGGTTCACTGCTGATGAATTTTCTTAGCATCTGCTTAAATGTTTGATTATTCTACAAGCCCATCTGTTTCTGGCTGATATGAAACTCTGCGTGATGGGAGAATTTTTAACAGCTTGCACACCTCATTTAGCAGAGAAGACATAAAATTAGTGCCCTGATCTGTTGAATTTTCTAAGGGTAAGCCCACTCTGATAACAGCATTTATCAATTCATTAGCTTCATGTTTTGCCAGCTAAGACTTCATGGCAATACTGTGGGATTTGAATGTTCAAGTACCCCTTCCAAGATCTGTTACGTTCCTCAGAAAAGAAATTTGAGTAAATGAGAGTTAAGATTCAAATTAAATTTTCCTAGTCTGGCAGTACAACATGATACTGGATAAAAAATGGAGAGGACACACTTAGGATGTCTCAAATATTTTGTTGTTCCCATGGGGAATTCCAAGTCCAGATGTCTGCTGGAAATTAAACCCAGCAGAGAGGAAACTGTCTGGGAGGTTCCTGGAGTGTGTGGAACTTGCTGGTTTCAACCAGAGATGGATTTGTGGGTGATCAGATTGTCAGAGGCCCTCTTGTGGTGCAGCAATCACAAAATTATAAGAGTTTGGGATTTCTGGAGAAATAAGGATGGCAGCCAGCAGAACTTTTGCCTCAGACTTCCAGAGGGCAGTGTTTGGCCTGGTTAGAAGATTGGTTGAGAGAATCCCTTGGGAGGAAAAATCCCTGCTGAGACTTTCTTGGAGGGCAAAGGAGTCCAGGATGGCTGGACATTCTTCAAGAGGGAAAACTTAAAGGCTGTTCCCAAGGAAGGTCATGGATCAGAGCACGCTGCAGGTACAGGACAAACCCAGCATGGGCTTGGGAAAGGCAGGTCCTGCTGGCCACCCCGATCTTCTGTGACAAGGTGCCTCACATGGTGAAGTGAGGGAAAAGTTGTGGATCAGGTCTACTTAGACTTTAGGGAAGCCTTTCCCACCATGTTCTCCTGGAGAAACTGGCTGCTCATGGCTTGGATGGGTTCACAGTTTGCTGGGTGAAACACTGGCTGGATGGCCAGGCCCAGGGAGCAGGAATGGTGCCACATCCAGCTGGTGGAGTGTCACAACTCCTGTCCTCCAGGAGAACATTTCTGGGGCCAGTTCTGTTTAATCTCTTTATTGATGATCTGGATGAGGGGAGGGAGGTGCCCTCAGTCAGTTTGGAGATGGCACTAAGCTGGGTGGGAGTGCTGATCTGCAGGAGGGCAGGAAGGTTCTGCAGGGGATCTGGACAGGCTGGGTGGATGGACCAAGGCCAAGGGTCTGAGGTTCAACAAAGGCAGGTGCACTTTGGCCACAAAAACCTCCTGCAGAACTCCAGGCCAAGGGTTGAGTGTTTGGAGCAGCTGTATGACAGAAAAGGACCTGGGGGTGCTGGAGACAGTGGCTGAACATCATCCAAAACCTGCTCATATGGCCAAGAAGGCCAATGCCCCCGTGATTTTACCAGCAGAAGTGTGACCAGCAGGACCAGGGCAGTGATTGTCTCCCTGTGCTGGGCACTGGTGAGGCCGTACCTCAAGTCCTGGTGTTCAGTTTTGGGCCCTGTTCTCTGGGAGAAGAGAGTTCAGCCAACATTAAACTTTTCTGTGCTTTCTACCATGGGGCCAGAGAATGCACTTAGTGCTCTTTTATTTACTGTTGTAAAATAGCTCCAAGAATTATGGTACTGTGCCATGCACTCACTCTACAGGCAAATTAATAAATCTCTGTGTTCCAATTTCCTCTCTGTAAAGTTAATGTCATGGTACTGCTATTTTTATAAAATCTGTTATAAGGTGCTAGGGAAGTGATTTTTCCTTTGCAAGAGTGAATTTTCAGGGTGTATAGAAGGTGACAGCTAAGCCTGAGATTATCATGACCCCAGGCCAATGTGTATTTTATTACATGCAGAAGTCATGTTCCTGTACTGTCTTCTCTATCTGCAGGAGAGCTTTGTTCATCTGTTCTATTTGTGCAGTTTCTGCACAGGGGTTCCCATCTCAGGTGAAGCCCTTAGATAAGGCTTTCATGTGAAGAAAAAGGAAAAGGTATAAACATTATTGGCAGGAGGTTCCTGTTGGGGCAAATTTCCTCCCACCTTATGGCAGCAGAAGGAAAGTGCTTAAGATTTGCTCATTTCTTTCTACAAAACTGCACTAAAATGGATCCTTTGCTTCAGGAATTCCTGCCCTGTGGAACACAGGTATACCAAGGGGTCCACATGGTTAGGATAAACAATACCTGCTCTGAGAGTGCATAAATAGTTTAGAAGAAATCAAGGGCTTGTTTTTGATATCAGGAATCTGGCCATATGCTGAGCTCACAAACTATCACTGGCAGAGTTTGAATTAAGGATGAGCTCAAAGATTAAATCCTGATGCTGGACAGAAGCCTGTGAGCATCAGAGAGGACAGAGAGATGGGATTTTTTTTCTGGGGTCCTCTGCAAAGTAGAAATGGAGGTATCAGCCCCATTTACTTACAGGCTCAGCTCATATACTTAATCTTTACACTACTGTAAAGTTACTTTACAGTATCAGCCACATTTTCACCATGAGTGGAAAGGATAATAATAATACATGGGAAGCTACAATTTTTCCTCTCTTCTAATGTTTCCCATTGCAGAGCATATACAATTTGAGGTCTCTGTCTAGAACACTCAGGGATATTTCCTGTAGCAATGCATAATTCTGTGCATCTCCTTCTCATGGTATTCTGTTGCGCAGTCATCTGAAAGGATGATTAATTTCCCTCCTTTATTTCCCTTCATTAACAGGTGTTTGTTAGATTTCACATGTTCTCTCTCTATATTTCCCCATCTCTGCCACAGAATAGCCTAAGATTAAACAGAAAGAAGTTGGCTTTAATTCTAGCATATTGATATTAAATTTCTACTTATGAAAAGAAAGATCAGTTTGCCTTTTTTTGGTACTTTTAAATGAATTAGCAGACAAAGCAAGATAGTCTTTATGCTGAGATGATGTAATTATTAAACCCAACCTAGAAGCCTTTCTGGAGTTCAGTTTTCTCTTGTGTATAAGAAAACATTCTGGCTAATGTGATCAGCCTGAATAGAACTAATTGCTGTCCTATGTCATGGGTGAATATTTGCCTTTTCCTGTAATTATGACACATAAAAAAGCATAAAGGTTGGATTAGTAATTAAGCTACTGGAAGCCAATGTCCATTTTCTCATGTAAATGCAAATAAGTATGGATTTATCACCCTCAGTCAGCAGAAGCACTGAAAGCCTTGAATGGCAAAAGGGCATTTCAAGACTGCTGTGTCTTTCAGACACAGTAATTGTGATTATCACATACAGGTAATCTTTTTAATCCAATTGCGTTCTCTAACTTGCTTAAAAACTTAGGGAGCATTTCTTTTCCCTGCAAAAAAGTCCTGAAGGCAATGATTGGAGATATTTTCTCTTGCTGTCAGTTGCTCCTTGTTGTTTCTATGTTCAGCTGCACAAGTGAGTTCTCAAAGCAGCAAGAACTGTATCTCTAAAACTGAGGAAATTTTCTTAACATGAAAAATTACAGAAAGCTGAGAAATACCATAATAAACCTATTGTGGGTTTAGGTCCTTATGCCTCTGAGTTCACCAGAATAACCTCAGAATTTTCAGGTATTCCCTAAGTTTTGAAGGTTCCTAGATTTTAAAGCATTGCAATTTCTCCATTAAAATTGGATGTTTTGTAATAAGGAGGGAAAAAACAGGATCAGGCAACTTAATTTTGTGGATCCATTACAGGAGCATATCCCAAATATGACATTCATTTAAAAACCTTTTTCTATACTTGCTTATGGCATAAACATTTGTAGGTATGTTTGTTTCAATGTGGTGTGACTATAAATTATCAGTGTTATGCATGAAGCTGGAACATTTTCAACAGCACAGAAATTTTCTGAGTCAGTAAAGGCCAGATAAATCCAATAAAATTACTGATTACTATTTTCAAGATCACCAAGACTACTGTGATCAGTTACCATGTTGTTCTGTGAGGGAAGGTTGAGAGAATACAGAAAAATAACAGACTGAATTAATGCAATGCTCAGATTGTTTTTTATAAAGATCAATAGAAATACCTACTCACTATATTGAAATAAGTACCAGGGAGCTTCAGCTTTTACCTTAATATTAAACACCAGAGTACCCTGTGCAAAAATATTGCAGCATTCTTAACTGGAGTTTCAAAAAAAAAAAAAAACAAAACCCCAAAAAAACCCACCAACAAATAAAACTCCAAACCAAAACAAAAAAAACCACCCAAAAACATTTAGAAAAACATTTTTCAGTGAAGATTTAAGTCTGGTTGGTGCTGTTTGGTGGAGGGAGCTGACTTCTAATGGTGCCCTCATGTCTATCCACAGTTCTTTTCTGCAGATCATGTGTTTTTCTCTACTACATTAACTCTATTAATTTATGCTTGAACTAAAATAGTGATTTTAGAATATTTTAAGGTAAATGTGGCATAACAGCAGGTGAACATTCAACTGTGGAGACAAAGGTAACAAACAATATTAAGGTAGCAAATAGACACTAGAACCTACTCAGTGCACCTCAAATCATTATAGAAAAAGTATTTTTAGTCTTTACAGGTAATTCTTTGTGAAACTGAAACTGAACAAACAAAACATAAAGACATTTAGAGTAGGTTTAGAAACCAAATTTGGAACTATGATGATATCATCACATGCTTTCCTGGCTAAGACTTTTGTAGCACTGTTCCTTCTCCATTATCTCATCTCAAAAATGTACAGCACAAATGGAAGGGATCCAAAGAAGCCTGATGAAGTTCTTGAAGGCATAGGAGGAATGCTCAGTTTTGAGGTGATTAATACAGGATGTTACAGAAACATGCAGAATAATGAATGTCACAGAGAAGGTAAATTAAGAAGTCCTTATTTACTTTTTCATAGCTCAAGGGTATATGTTTAAATAGAAAAGAAATCGGTAGGAAACCAATAACAAGAACATGACTTCTTGCATGACATAATAACACTGCTAAGCTCATTGATATGGTATTTTATATAGGATGATGCCCTAGAATTGTTGATTTACAAAAAAAGTCTCTTTTTTTTTGCTAAAGACAATGCGTGCAGTACCAAAAGATAGGCAATGAAACTACTGGGATTTGCCAAAATTCAGGCAAAAGACAAAAAAGCACTTAATAGTTAGGTGTGTAATTGTTCAGAACAATGTACTTTTGAGTCCAAGGCAAAGTGATTTTGCCATTGATGATTTCTGTATCTAGTGCATGATGGATCTCACCTGGTTTCATTTTTCTAAAAGTTTCTACTCAAACCCAAACATCTGAATTCCCCTCTGTGGATACTGGCAGGAGGCAACTCCAGAGTTAGGCTGGAAAATCTCTTCTCTCAACAGAGGCTAAAACTTAGATAAATTAAACTGTATTTGAGTTATATTTAGGCTTGAATGACGTGATAAAGAATATCACAAAGTTTGCTCAGTTCTAGACAGCCCTGGAATTAGTCCATTGCATACCTGACCTTCTATGGGTGATTCCAAAGTAGCAGCAAAGTTGTCTGCAGCCAGAATTTCTTTGAGAAAGCCTATTCTGCTACCTAGCAGTAAAATATCTGCTCTTCAGATGATGTGACCAGCAACGGGAAGCATTATTCAACAAGTAGGATCTTGCAGAAAATTAAAAAATAAAAACTGCAGAGCCAGCTGCTGAAAGTGTCCACTTTGGAAACACAAAAATGGAAGAAAAGCATTGGTCATTTCCCAAATTAGGTTGTTCTGCTTGTAAAACTATATTTTTCAGCTTGAAGGCATTCTTTTGTAGCTTTACTGCTTCAGATGATTGAAAATGAAATATTCAGCAGGTTTCCACTTCAATCTTGTAATGCATATTTCAGAAATATTACAATCCACTTTTTGAAGGATGAAGAAAAAGCACCTGAACACATACTGAAGTCTGCAGTTTATAAATTCTTAGTTCCTGAAGTTTTGGTCTCTTTTCTCTGTCAATGGCAATTATATCACCACCATCTGTTGATCAAATAGCAAAAACTGAATTCCAGGATGACAGCATTATCTGTTATGAAGTTTCCCTGGTGTGTCACAATGCAAGAGAGTATTTTTATTAGTTCTAACATCAAACAGTAATAAATTGGACTGAAGAGGCTTTTGTGCTCATTTTTCCAACGCCATGTATCTGCCTCATGTTTCATTGCATGGGTTTTCTTTGCTGAAAGGGAGTTTTAAACATACATTTGTTTCAGCTGGGAAAGGGAAAATGCTTTGCTCT
Source organism: Taeniopygia guttata (assembly GCF_048771995.1). Classification (NCBI taxonomy): domain Eukaryota; kingdom Metazoa; phylum Chordata; class Aves; order Passeriformes; family Estrildidae; genus Taeniopygia; species Taeniopygia guttata. The sequence continues at coordinate 4,742,730 of NC_133028.1, forward strand.
TTCACACTGTAAATTTAATTTCTCATCTCAATCATAGACATCCCTAAAAGGTAAGTTATCTGACATCAAATATTTCAGGAAGGGACGTCCCCTGTAGGGATGTCTGTGTCATCTTTGAACACAAAGACAACATATATGGCTAAAGATTGACTGCCTTTATTGTCTGTATGTCTAGTGAAGAGAATTCAACCTTAACAATGATGCACTTGAAGTCACTGAGATATTCGTTGGTGTTCCTGATGACATTTGCTCCAACTGGGGAACGAGTTTGGTCTTAGAGAGTGACAATTTTTACAATGCCAAGGAGGCCAGACAATCTCAAATGGTCAATTCTGTGCCACACAGAAAATGTTCTCTGTATTTACAGAGGTGCTGGCAGGTCTGTCCTGGTGTGTGCATCAGAACAGTTGAGATTATGATGTTTATGTCCTCCTCTCTGTAGCACCACAGTTTCAGGCTGTTGTTGCTTTATATTGCCAAGAGCTGCAATTGTGGTAGCAATGTGAACAGTGTGATAGAAATGCAGTATTTTCTTTGGCAGAGGAAAGAATTCAAACCATTTCTTCCTATTCATGCAAATATCTCTCTGGAAGATATTTTGGCACCAAAAAAAGAGATTCCAGACTATTTCTTCCACTCTTTCTTTTGGTTGTCTTTAAGTGGCCTCCTACTGAGTAGTCTCTAAATTAATAAATTGAGTTAAGTGATCTCAAAAAGCAATAAACCTATTGATTCCATGCTGTTAGTGACTTTTTCAGTGAACTGAAAAAAACCCCACATTGAAATTAATTCAACCTTATCAATAAAAATTCTGCACATGAAAAAGCTCCTTTAGTAAAGCATTTCTCAAAAAAAAAAAAAAAAAAAAAAAAAAAAAGTCCTAATGATGGTTTTACATATAGCACCAGAAATGAACAATTCTGTTTGGAAAACGGGCTTTGAGCAGCAACCAGTAAATAAAGCATTGATACATCTGTTATCAAGCTAAAAAAAAAAAGAAAAAATTAGTAGACTGTTTAAGACTGCAGCAAGTAATTTTCATTCCACATTTCAATACTTGGTCCCTGGAGAAACTCAACCAGTTCCACATGGGCAGTGCAAGGTCCAGTGCCTGAGTGGGGGCAGTCCCCAGCATCAGGAATGAGTGGGTGATGTGGGAATTGAGAGCAGCCTGTCAAGAAGGACCTGGGGGTGGAGGTGGATGAAAACTGGGCACAAACTACTCTTTTGGGATTCCACCTGGAGCACTGTGTCCAGCTTGGGGCCTCCAAGAGCAGAAAGGTATTGTAAACACAGGTGAACCCAACGGGAAGAAATGACGATGTCTGACTCAATTCAGAAGGCTGAATTATTTCTTTATTATAACTATGCTAAAATACATTAATATACTATATAAAAGGAGGATACTAAAACTACATACTACTTTCACTTTCTCTGACCCTATCTCTAACTCCAGCCCAACTCATGTCCCTGTCTCGACAGTCCAGCCCCAGGTAGATTGGATTGGATTGGCCATCAGGCTCAAACAATCCTCACCAGAATCCAATCAAGCACTCACCCCAGGTAAACAATTCTCCAAACACATTCCACATAGGAAAAATCCTGGGAGGGAGAGAAATGTGCTTGCCACAGAAAGACATCTCCTTGTTTGAGCAGATCCACAAAGGTGCTCTGAGGGCTGGAGCAGCTCTCCTCTGAAGTTTGAGAGACTGAGCTGCTCACACTGGGGAACAGAAGGACCTGAGGACACCTCAGAGCAGTGTTTTGATGCCTAATCAGGATTTAAAATGTCAAGAGGGACTTTTTACCAGGGCATCTAGCAATAGGGCAAGTTACAATTGTTTTAAACTTACAAGAGGAACATTTTGATTTGACCTAAGGAAGAAATTCTTTACTCTGAGGGTGGTGAGACACTGGAACAGATTTTATGTAGAAATTGCTCATGCCCCATCCCAAGATGTGTCACATTGGACATGACTTGGAGTAAAGTGTTCTACTCAAAGATATCCCTGCCCATAGCAGAGGGGCTGGACCAGATGACTTTTAAAGGTCCATCCAGTTTCACACCATTCTGTGATATGCAGCCCTGAATTAGTCAGAACCATGTTAGGAAAAAATAAAAATTACCATTCAATTTTATGACAAAATTCTACCTTCTAATGGAAAAAACACGAGGGTGCCAGTCTCTGATTGCTGGACAAAAACAGTTTCCTCCATTCTGTAGTGTCTTGGTGGATTATTTTCTAACACAGAGTCCTTTTGATCTGCTTTTCTGTGGGTCTGTTAAACATCTGTGTGAATAATATATCTGTATTGATGATGTTTCATAAATATAAATGTATTTTGTACCACAGTGAAAAATACTTCACCAAGAGGTTTAGCACTTCATATTCTGCAGAAAACATATTGGCCAAAGACATTTATGGGGGTTGGGGGGTGAGGGGAAGGAAAAAAAAAAGAGGAAAACCAAGTTTGCATGATACAAGAGTAGTTAATAGAAATAGAAGGACATTTTTTCTTAATTTTTCTTCTAATAGAGTTATCAGGATATTTTGTCATTCATAGGAAAGGCTTGTATGTCCTTTTACTTCCTATTACCACTTTTACCACTTGCTGTTTATTCTGGTTCCTAATGTCAATGCTGTGCTGTGACAGATTTTTTTTTTTTTGTCCGCATTTTGGGATTCCTCTGATCTTTGGCAATTTTATCTCAATGTTTTGCAGTTGTCTTAGAATAGGAGTGTATCCACAGTCAGAGCAGCTGGTTTTGTTAGGCTTTGTTCTCTTTTTATGTTATTTCCTTTCTTGCATCCCAAGCAACAAATTGTGTTGCCCTTTTCTCTGACTCTTCTTTTGGCACTGTATCGACTTTCAAGTAATGTGGATTTCTGGGACCTCTGACACCCTGATGAATGACATTAACCAGGATGTACAGAATAGAACTCATCCTTTACACAAATAAGGACACACAACTCACTGTAGGTGTTTCTTGGATCACTTTAACCCATCCAGCAGCTTGAATCATGTGCTCGAGATGAACAGCAAAAAATGCATAACCAAAATAAAATGGAAATAGAAATCTCATGGCAGTTATCTCACTCAACACTGTGTATCATGCACAGGGGTGCTGAAGGTTCAGGCTCAGAAACCCACTTTGTTCAGTTCTAGGTCAGCATTTTATCATCTCCTCTTTCAGCTCAGGCAGCACTGGAACCTGAGCTTCGTCCATCCAGGCCTGAGTCCTCTAAGTAGACATGAAAGCAGCCACTGAGCAACCCTCACAGAGAAAATTCCTTTGCTGTTTCAGGCAGCAGCTCCAGGAACAAGTGGCTGATTTCATGACTGGTGTCTTTGCTGCATTTGCAATGACATTCATATTATAGAGCCAGATATGTTTGGAAAAGTTCATTTCGTCCCAGAGTTGATGTCTTAGTGACAGGAGCACGTCACTGAGAGCTCTCAACCCCATTGTGCAGTGGGACCATTTTCCTAACCCTCTACAGGGATTTTTCTGGGCCTAGAACGATTTGGTTGACTCAAGGAAATTCCTACATCAAAAAACCTTTTGATCATTTAGCCATGGGATCCCTGCCTGGGAATCTCCTAATTCTCTTTCGTGTCAAGAAACCTGGGTTCTCACACTGTGAAAAAGTCATTTTTTCAGAGGCCTCCTCTGGAGTGATCAGTTCCAGGTGACAACATATTCTCTATTTTATCAATCAAGGAATGGGAGGAAATATAATTTTAATGTATATATATTTGTTGGGTTTTTTTTTTGTTTTGTTTTGGTTTTTTTTTTTTTTTTCATTTACTATAGAGATCTACAAAATATGAGCTTTGGTCTTTGAACCCTTAAATGGCTCATGAATCCCCTCCAATGTCTCCCACCTATGGTCTTTGATTATTTTGCATGAACCTCATCGCTAGATGGTTTGCAACAAGCTAAATCCCACAAGAACAAAGGGAAAAAATTATGAATATAATGTCTGGTTTGTGTTTATCACAGCCCATCAACAGATCAAGAATTTGATTTCAAGCTTTAAATAGTGCCAGGGTAGTTTTGGGGCTTGGTGATGTTGACTCCTCAGTACTCCATGTGAAACAGCTCTTTGGGATGCATTTCTTTCACTACATCCTTCCACTGAGATATTTAAATTTATGATGATTTACATTTAATCAGGTTTGCTGATATTTGAGTATATGAGTTTCTTGCTCTGCCATACTGTCTGAATAACATTAAGCTTACTACAGATCTTGAGAATCCGGATAATTAAATCATTCATGTTGCCAAAGAAAAACAACAACAAAACAGCATACCATAAATTATGCGACAACACCAACCAAACAAAAAACACCTTCATGATTTCCAAAACTCTTTATTCAGACAAAAGTTATTTTCAGATATTTGTCATAGAGAGATATTGTTGTAAATAGACATATAAACATATAAAAATCTTTAAGAAGTGGAAGTAACTCTCAAATCTTTCCAAAGAAAATAGTATTTAAATTTTATTGAGAAATCACTTACAAATGTATGCAATACTTTTCACATTTTTTCATAATCAGAGCTCTTAAAAATTTAATCAAACCACCACCTGCCTCAAAATTTTATCATAAAAGTATTTAAATTTTAAAACACAATTATCTGTCAAAAGCACTTGAGCACTTCCAAATCCATAAGAAGAAATTGTTCAAAAAGTTCTGAGGATGCTCCAAGTAACACAATTATTCAGCAAGTGAATGAATGAGCAATACCCCTTTTAGGAAATGAAAAGCAGTATCAGTACACTGTTCCTGAAAATATATATATTTTGATCTCTGCAATATTTTGATACTGTATATCCATCCCCATGTGTTTTAAGGTCTTTCATTGCAGCCAAGCTACATATATTAAAGGATTTAAATTGTCTTCTCTAGGTCTAATTCCTGCAGTCATATATCAGTCCTGACTCTGCAAACTCAGTGCTTTTCAACTAAAGCCAAATTTTTCACTAGGCACTTGTCAATAAAAATATAAGCAATGGTGAGTCCTGCTTAAAAAGCTCAAATATGTCAACCAGCATCTTCTGAGGATGGCAGCCAATTTCACCCCAGTTTTAACCATTCCAAGTAATCCCTAAGGCACAAATGAGCCACGCAGAGCTGTGATCCCACCCGATGCAGGGGCTGTCAAAGGAAAAATGTCTCTGATGGATGCTCACTGCTGGGGAGAGTATGCAGCTCTTCCCACTCCCTGGGTATAACCAGGTTATACCTTTGGTGGTTCTCCACTGCTTCGCCTCACTGTGAACACCTCTTCAACAACACAGCTTCACAGAGGAGCAGACTTTTGTCACTGTTTTCAGGGTCTCATTCAACAAAGACAGATGCTGAAGGAGTATTTTCCTAGGGGACAAATGAGTTGTCCATTCTAAATTTTGCCTTTTTCTTTTTTCTGGGTCCAACTGTCAGAATCTGTGGTATTGATGATCCCGAGATTGTAGAAAGTCTCTGTCTTTCAGCCCCGTTGCCAAAGAAGAAGCCATAATTTGTCTGTGCTGGTTTCAAGGTTGTTTATTCTGTTTATCTCTAACATGTTCTGTTGCCCTGCCGCAGCTCTGTCCTGCAGGGCAGCGTGTGGGGCTCTGCCCTCAGTGGGATGTTACAAACATTAAATACCATAAACTACCTGTGCTATATTTACAATAACGTGCCAATATCTGTCACCTACGTTGAACAGTGTGTCCCCAGCCTAAACCAACAGAAAAATGCCAACACTGCAGTGAAATATGGAGGGCATGAAGAAGGAGAAAAAGGACAAGACACACCCAATTTCCTCCATCTTGTCCCCTTTGGACCCCTAATCTAGAATCCTAACATTTTACTTTTGCACCCGTGCCACACTTAATTATTACTTATATCAAACACTCAGAGCTTGTAATTCATCCTGTAAGATTGAAAACTCTTTTCCATGGACAGAGATAACAGACAGTGTCTCTGGAGGCTCTGTCCAGGGGGGTTCCTCACCCCCTGCCAGGGTCCCAGACCTGCCAGGGCAGCCAGAGGGAAGCCCTGGACTCCCACATCCAACAAATTCAGTGTGTTCTCTTTATCATTAAAAAACAATAGAAGGATGAGGGGCCATTGCTTTGCCTAAAGCTTTAGCTAAATGCTGGTTTTGAGAAGCTTTTTCTTAGCTTTTCATATGGCAAGGATATGGCATGCGATACTTAACATTTGCTTTTTTCTGACAGACTTTAAGTGAACTTGAATGTGTTACATGTAAACTAGAATTAATTGATCAAAACTGTCAGATCCACATAAAAAGCAGTAAGAAATAAACTCTGTTACAGGGGTGTAATGAAAACTTACATGCTACAGCCTACATAATATATATTAATGCCAAATAAATTACAACTAACATGAAGACACTCCTTCTGAAACTGGAAATCTGCCATTAAGAGTAAAACTGAAGGTGCAAACATTTAATCGACAAGGAAAATATGAAATGCCCCCAAATATTCAATGCAAATATTTATTTAATCCTATTTTCTCTTTCCTTGAGAATGAGAGGTGAATCTCCTGCTGCCTGAGTAAGTGAATAAAATGAACTGTAGAGAAATACTAAATAACCTGGAGGTAACTTATGGAAAAATCTGAATACTGAGTACACGTATTTTTCCTCTGTCAACAGCAGGGAGCCACTTTAGTTTCTAACATAGTATAAAAATGTTCTAATTTCCACAGTACATGGCTGCTGTGTTGACCTAGCAGTGTTACCAGAGCACCAGAGAAAAAAATTGGTGTGTCATGAGGCATTTGAATGAGCTGATTTTTTTTTAATATGTAAATAGAAGTGAGGCTGTTTTTTTAAAAAACCCTGAAAGACATTTCTTTCATAAGCCTGTATTATTCTGTGGTTTTAAGCTTCAAACCAATACATATGCATTTTATCTGATGATAATATTAATTGAAATATTATTTTATTAACAATCACTACATTAATGTGGCAGCACATTGCAAGAGTTGCAGAATATTATGGACATATATTGCCACCTTGTCAGCAGGTTTGAAGGTAGGATGTGCTGTTGGGTACTCTGCTCTGGACCTGGCTGCAAGCTTTGCCCTGATTTAAACTCTCCTGAAGTGCTGCCCAGACTTGAGCCGGAATTTTGCACATTAAAATCTGCATAAATCTTACTAACACCGACAGCACAGCAATACTTTTATTGTACTTTACACAAGTGGAATCATTCACCCAGGTCCTGTGAGGCTTGAACACACGGAGAAGTCCATTAAAAATTAGCATGTTTAGTCTGCTTCTGTGTCCTTGATAGTCCTGCTGTGGTGGCTCATAAAGGATTTGCTGTTAATTATCCAACTGCCTGCTAAAGGCTGCCTAATTCTGCTAAGACAAGGCTTAATGGCAGCATTAGGAGCAAGTTGAGTGAGCTGCTGCTCCCTCTTGGAGTGAGCACAGGGTTATTTTTGGGCACAGGCACAGCAGCTGATGTCAACAGGGCAGCTTTGCTGGAGAACCCTCAGAGAGAGCTGCTCTAGAGCTGGGAGTGACCCAGGGTTCCAGTGCCCAGCTGGGAGCTTGTGGAAAATGCAGATTAAATTATTGGCTCTTTGCAAATATTAAATTTACTACTATATGTGTTATGTTGGAAATTTATTTTGTAGCACTGTATAAATCTTTTATAAGTAGTGTGTTAAATATAGTTTTAGGCCTTAGCATAATATTAAAATAGAAGCTATATGATGTAAGATACCTTTTTTGTGACCAGCACAAGGAATGGATAAGATGGCCAAGAAATTCTTTATGTAGAGATAACAGCAATGAGAAGCCAAAAAAAAAATCTCAAGACAAGATGTTGCCCTGATTCTTAAGATTTTCTAAAGCCTTCTGAGTTTACATTCTTGTAGAGAACTTTCTCACACAACTTTCTGTAAACAATCTATTATTTACCATTCTTCCATAGAGGCAGAGAAATTTGATGTACTAGTAGTTTGTCCAATGTCATTGGAGAGGTGGCACATTCACCCTCCAATCCACTGTCACTTTTGGAAAAGTAGAAAGGCTGGAGTCAGAAAACAAACTTCCTCTTTTTCACCTTTGCAATAGCAGCAGCTCACGTGTGCTTTCACGTGTCCTATAGTGACACCAAGATTTATTGCCTCTTTATCAGACCATACAGACTTCTTCCAGACACCTTGAGGCCAAAGAGATTGATTTATAAGATGAGGGGAGAAGCTGACAAAAACCTGAAAAATTCCTACTTGAAAGGAATATTTGCATCATGTAGGAGATATAAGAATATGCAACAGACTATGGCTTTTAAGAGTTAACCCTTTGTTGGCAGACATGCTTTCTTGAGGAAAGCATCCAAACATCTGTAATTCTTTGCTTTTTATTGTCCTTTATTGTCTTAACTCTGATTGTCCAAATTCTTATTGCTCTAATTTTTATTACTGTTTTTTATAACTATTTTATTACTATTAAACTTTTAAGATTTTTAAACAAGTGACTGGTGTTTTTCACAGGGCTCATCCTCTCTGTCCTACACAAAATGATTATTTCAGTGACTGCTGAGTCAAACCCAGGCTCTATGCTTCTGCAATTGTAGTGGCAGCAGCTAATTTTGTCTAGGAAAATGGAATTCCAGGTCTTTCTGGCTGTCACATTCACTCCAGATTTAATGTTAGAAATACTGGCTGTCACAATTATCTCATCTTCTCATTTTTACATTATTAAAGTTTAGCGGTATATCTCTCTCAATTCATCAGATCTACTCAGAACTTGACAAAGGCTCACCAGATTCTTAGCAAATGTATCCTCCCATGCCCAAAAGTGACATACCTGCTGTACATGTATCTAAACCACTAGAACTTAAAACTTTACTTGCCTTCAGTTCACCTTGAATATGAAGTAAGCCTACAGGCCTTTGAAAAAGAGAGAGAAAACTCTATGGATTTATCAGAATCTTCTAAAACTGAGAACTAATCCAATTATGTATTATTTTCTCTCCATGCCATTTATTTAAATTAATTTAATTATTTTTCTGCCTAACTTAAGGACTGAAAACACAGATGAAAGTCAATAATACTTAATCTCTTCCTAGAAATGGTTTTGCATGCCTATACAGGCAGGGATGTGAGTATTTTTTCTTACTATGAATATTCATAACAACTGACTGTAAAACAAATGTAAAAGGGCTTTAGAATACAGAGACTAAGATGAAGAATTTTAACATTTCATGCCTAAACTATTTCCTTGTTCCTGAACAGCTGCTCTGTCCACAAATAGAACAAATGGAAGAAGCAATTACTGCATTTTAACACACAGGGCAAGTCCTAGGAGGAAGATCGGACTTCAGTGAGGTACAAATGGAACCACCCTTGTCATCTGAAGTTTCCTTCCAGAAAATAAACATTGTCAGCTCCAATTAGAGCTGGATTGTCACAAATGTTCAGTTTGCTCCCTGCTGAACATCACGTTGGCTGCCCAGCTTTCTACTGAGCTCCCAGCCTTGAATGAGCCCTTGAGGGTCCCCTCGGGGAGCACAATCACTCACCCCAGCTAAAGAAACCTTGGATGATAATAATACTAGCAATATTAATAATAATATTATTAATAATAATAATAGTTAGTTAAGCAATAAATTCTATGAGCCAGCCATGAAGAAAACACAAAAAGGTGAGCTTGTCCACCTCAGCAGCTAAGAAAATGTCTTCCCCTTTTTTATCATTCTCAGATTTTTTATTCTCAGGGAAGGTTCCTAGAGCTTTTGGGGTTTCTTTCTGCCTCTGAAAGAATCCACAGAAATTAGTGTGTGTGTTACATGCCTTTGAGATGTGAGAGTCATCAGTCAAGCCACCCAGGTTTTGCAGAAAGAACTCTGCTGCCTGCATACCAAGGCACAGTTTAATCAAACTAGATATTTTAGCAACACATAAATTGAAATTTTTCCACTGGAAAAAAAGAAAAAAAAAAAAAAAAAAAAGAGATGGATTAAATATTTCTTTGTGAAAAAAAAGGCAAAGCCTAAGGAATTCTTTAAGAGGCCAGGTACCTCACCTAAGCATCAAATAAATCAGATGGCCTGGGGAAGAAAGGGTCTCCTATCCACAAAGAGAAGTTTCTATAATCTCTGCAAGTTACTGCTTTTTAAACACAGCTTGATTAGTGGAAAAAGGGGGCTGTTTCCTTGGCAACAGCATTTATTAGCATAAAGTAAATATAGTAGTTGTAGAAAATATTCTAGTGTGTGGAGACAGATAGTAACTGGATTTCTTTTGTCAACAGAGTATGGTTATTTAGAGACAAACTATACCTCCTATGATATCAATGTAGTAGGTTTTATTGCAACTTTAATTTTTCCTAAAGTATTCTCCGCTACACAGTGTCATGCTCTAACACAGTCACTACTCTGCCAAAGTCAGAACTGTTAAAAACATTTAAAAATGGAAAAAATAAACATCCCAGTGAATATTTGCTCAGCAAGGAAGTTAAGGAATCAGACACATCATTTACAAAAGGAGAAAATAATTTTTAAATGGCTAAACCGACTGAAATCTTATTTTGACATCAATGGCTCTGGTCTCAAATCTGATTTTTGTGCTGCACAAGGAGCACGGGGAAAGGAAACATTCAGACTAAAGCCAAGGTTCAGCAACAAGTTTCTCCATGCCTTTCACAAAATAAATGGAGATTTATTTATTTATTAAAGTGGGGAAGGAAGAATTCACATCTCTGATTTGTATAGAAAGTAGAAACCTAATTAGGACATGTAAAGGCTACACACACACACAGAAATTACAGTGACTGTAGAAGGTTAAAGGACGCAAGTGGAATGGGAGAATTAGGATAAATTAGGCTAATTGAGCAGGTGGACCCTCTTGTGTATTTTTGCCATGTGGAGTTTGGGTCTCTGTGCCGCAGCTCTGCTTTCTGCTGCTCTGCAATGTGCTGGGCACTCTGCTGCAGCCTCCTTGCACTGTGCAAGGCACACAGATGTTGTGCTCTGATGGGGAGGGGTTTAGGATCCATGGAAGGTGGTCACTGACTTTGCTGGGAATGTCACTTCCATGGACTGGAGAAAAAGGGCAGCTCTGCTTATAAATTAGAAAACGAAAGGTTCTCTTTAAGATACGCTGAACGGAAATTACTGATGTGGAAAAAGGCATCTGGAGGATGGTTCTGAAACTTCAGAAGAAAGTGTTGGTTGAAGAAATGAGAGTCTTAACCCATCCTGTAATGATACAGATGGTGTAGCAATGCCAGGTGAGCCAGACACAACATCCAACAAGAATTTCCAAACCCCTGATCAATCATTACATTATACAGCACTCGATCCCACGGGAGCTGCTTTCCAAAGGGAGACAGGGGTGAACACAAAGGTGTAGCTGATACTAAATAACCTTTTTTTTTAATTTTTTTTTTCTACTGGGAGCTCCCATTTGTGGTGGTGGGAAAACATTCCCCGCAGTGAGGGGGATCTCACAGCCTTAGATAATCTTGGATTTCAGCAGTGCAGGGCTGTAGAGCCCAGTGTAACAGAGACTTCAGCAAAGCCCAGTGTGATCCTCTTTGACTCTGGGAATTTACCCTGGAGATAAATACAAGGAAAATTTAGGCAAATCAAACCTGGCTTAATAATCAAATTTAGGCATGGGCAAAGCTGGCAGCTGCAGAGGGCAAAAGGATTGCTTGGGGTAGGGAAGGATAAAAGAGCCACATCCCTGTTGCCCATTTTATCCAGACCAGAGTTGAGGACCAGCTGCTGCTGCTGGGGAGGGAATGGGAGGCAGCAGAACCAGGGCTGCACTGGGGGAGCTGCATGGATGCACCCCTGGGAGGAGCTGCCCTCTCTGCCAAACTCTGCCTGCCTGCAGAGGGGTCAAAACTGATGTTTACACGCACCTCTGAGAAATCCTGAGCCAGCTTTAAGTCAACAGGGGTGCAGAAAATGAAAAAAATTTAAAAGTAGAATAAAATTCACAAAAAATGCTGGTTTTCTTCATGCTTAAAGTACTCAGGAGAAGAGGATGAATGTAGTCTTCAATAAGCTGGTATTCTGGGATGTAGGGAGAAGGATGGACTGCAAAGATCTTTTTCTGATTAAAAAGGTGATATACGACCTGGTGCGCTTGCACATTGATTTTATAAGTCACTATTTAATTTTGCAGTTTTTCAGCTTTTCTTTATTTCATGCGGCAAGCTAAAGGCAACAGATACACATAAGAGAATTATTTGTCTTGCCACTTCATCTCTGCTTCCAACTATGGCATATTAAAATGGACTTCTCTTTCCATTTGAATAAAACTATTAGAAGGATTAAAAAGAACATTTTCATTTCTAAGATAACTTTGCAGAATTAAATAAGTGATACAGAGAAGCTTTGTTGAAAAGCTCTTTCTTTTTAACACAAATTTTGAATCTGAGACAGCCAGGAGTTCTATATTTTTCTATAAAATTACTTAAAAATTAACCTAGTAATTAAAGCTACTTTGCCAAAATGAGTATTTGGGTATAAGCATTTAACTCTGAACAAATGTACAGAATTAGTTCTGCTTTAAAGGAATTAATTTCTATTTTTTAACAATTTTTGTCATAATTTCCTTGGTGCTGGGTTTTTTTTCTCCTTCTTTATAATGCAGTCAATATGTTTGAAAGGTTACTCCAAAGTACCATTACCCAGAAAAGGTTGCAAGATGCCTTCACATGAAGTTTGTATTTTGGTAGCATATAATTAAGCTGATTGGAAGTATTGTTCTCAAACTCCAGATCTCTGAGATGCAGCTTCATGGCTGTTAAATTTATTCCTGAAAAAAAATTTGCTTTTAGATGAAGTGAATTCTTGTCTCAAAAGTTTTATACTGTCTATGATCCATATCCTCCCCTGAGAAAGTCTTGGGAGGAGGTAAAAGGACCAGGTAAAAAGGGATTCTTTATAAATGAAGTAGAAAACTAAGTTTTGTTTTAACTTAGTTTCTTTAAATAGTAAGCATTAGAATAAAGCAGCAGTCTAAAAATAAACAAGTGTTTTGAGCAGCCACATCATCTCAGCCCAAAGCACAGAGAGTTTCTGTCTGAGTAAATTAAACAACTTAGCTTCTGCCTAGCACATGCAGGAGGAAACATTATTCATCTCATCCCATACTGAAAGGCTGCTCGATTTTGGGCAGATGTTTGAAGCAAATCATAGCAGTCACTGCTGTCTGAAGAACTCTCAGATCCTCTCAGACAAGATTAAGCAGAGTTGTTTCATGTTATTTACATATGTTACTGCTTCTTTTTCATTAAAAATGGATTTTCAAAACAACTCAAGGTAAAGATATTCACTTTACTATGTCCCATGGTCACATGAAACAGCTGAGGTCCACAAAAAGACAGCTCTTGGTGTTTCTGAGAGTTGCTTTGTTGTCACTGATACTTTTATTGTGATTTCAGCAGGGAATTTTGTTCCCAAGTGACAGTGGTCCACTGTGTCTGTGTGATGCCTCAGGTTTTATCTTTTCTATTTTTCAGATTCTGTGCTGCTTTAGTGTGTGGGTCTGAGCTCTATATGAGGGGATGGTGAGCTCTTTTCACAGAGTAGGGAGACAAAACAATTCCATCTCTAGCTGGGGACCAAGGACAAATGATCCAAATCTCAGGCCCAAGAGCACAAACAACATGGAGTGAAGAGAGAAAAAAAAAAAAAAACAAGAAGGATGGGACTTCATGGGCTGGAGTTGTAATTGGACAATGAACTCCAATATGCAAACGGAGCAGAACTGATCAAAGTGAGAGACCCTGAGACCAGTCGTGCATTTTGTGACTGTTTTGGTTCACCTTGGGTGTAGCCCTGGCTGGGCTTTTGTGCTGCCTATGGTGGATCCATTGAGGCCTTCTAATAAATCCCTACTTTATTCTTTAGCTCTGTCCATCCTCTGTTCTAGGTCAGCCTTCACAAGGCATGCTGTGAACTTAGAAATAGTCACAACATCCTCTCTTGAAGCTGACTTGTTTTCACCACAGAGACAGTGAAGTTCAATCCTGGCTTTGTGACTGCTGTTCACAGAATCAGCCATTATGTACACACATCATATTTAATGTCTTCATCTATGAGTCGCTTGCACAGTGTACCTTTCAATTTTACATCAGTACTCTTCCTGCTTAAATACTCATTTTCTGTAAAGGAACTAAATACACAGAGTTGTAAAACCTTCATCCTGCTCTGCTTAATACAAAAGGCCATGAGAGGGATTTGTTAAACTGAAAAGCAAAACTGTTTCTATTACATTACTCCTGATAGCTCTAATCCAAGGAACCACTGAATGATTTGGGGTGGAAGACACCTTAAGATCATCTCATTCCACCCCCTGCCATGGCCAGGGACACCTTCCACTAGCCCAGATTTCTCCAAACCCCATCCCACCTGGCCTTGGACACCTCAGGGATGGGGGCATTTTCTCTGTATCTACAATAATGTGTTAATTCCAGTTCTTTTAATGTGATTCTAAATGTGAAGGTGTCATGGATAGGATGTGATGAATCCATACCCTTGGTGATCCAGGACCAAACTGACCTGCTGTAATGTCCACCTTTTTTAAGCAGGACTATATACAGGGGCAGAAAGAACTGGAAAAACAAAATCTGCCTCTTCCACTGCATTTTTCCTGATGATTGTACCACACTCCAGTACATTTTCACTACCACTGGCAAAAGTACGAAGCTGAGGATTATTGAATACTATTAATTTCCCCTGTGTAACCTAACAGCTGATGGAGCTGTTATAAAGAATTTTATCAATACCTGGGATTCAAGGTTCATATTCATTGACTGTATTAATAATCTCTAGTGGGACTGTTTGTCACCATCTGTAGGAAAAAATGTGGGGTAGGGGAATTGATGTCTGATTGATCACTGCTTTCCTGTGGAATTAATCCCTTGTGAACATTTTATAACATTTGTTCAAAACATGCTCATCAACAGCCCTTTGGAATTAACACGGTGTAGGCTTTGAAATGATGATCAGCTCTTCAAAGGATGAATTGAGTAAAAGTGGTTCAGTTGTTTAGCATTAATCCAATGTCAAACATAGTCCCTGAAAATCATGTGGCAGCATTTGTTCTTTGATTAGATATTTTAACCACAAACATATTTTGTTACCTCTAGATAGCACATAGACATAAGAAGAGATAAAAGTCATTAACAAACACATTTTGTAGTGGTGTGAGCATGCTTTTTCCTCTGACACAAGCTGTCACTGAAGCGTCTGCTCATGAAAATATCAATCAATAATTTTATTTGAAAGAGTATGTCTGTGTTCACTTTGGCTTTGCCTCCTCTGTACTGAAATTTAGGTACTTGGCTCTTGTTACAAGTGATTCATATCACAACACAATAATATATTCAGGAAAACTCAGAATCAGACATTAAAAGATAACATAAAAAATTTCTAAGATTGCTCCAAAGTGTTATGAAAATAAACTGCTTGGAGGACATGTTCAGATTTCTCTATGTTCAGTTTCCATAAATATCATAGCAATTGGAGGCACATAACCTAAAACATATTTATATGCTTTAGTTACCAAAGCAAGTATTCATAGCACAATTGAAGCATTAGAAATAGTCCCAAATTTTTATGACACTGTAATGTGTTGAATATTAACAGGATAAAATCACAAATATTCTGCTTAGATGTCTCAGGAGAATGATTCACTAAAATTCAGAAATTGATGGAGTGCTGGCCTTTGTGGTTTTTCCTCCTGTAATTTTTCCTGTGATCCATAAATACATAGTTTGCTATCAGTTTTTTTCGTACTGTTCTTGAGAGTTGCAATGTGCTTAGCAGGCCATGAGAATCCAATGATGATGCTTTTCCTAGAACTCAACTAAATCCTGGGCACCACCTGGAATAAGACATGGGTCTATGGTGCCACAGTTCTCTCTTGCAGGTGTTTTTTTGTCTTAGCTCCTTCCCATTTTACCTCCTGCCCAAATGCAGTTTGGTTGGCAAGAGCATTTCACCTTCACAATATTTTTGTGGTCTGAGTGATAGGTAGAATAAGCCTCTTACTCACAGGTTTGAAAAAAATTCAACAACTTTTGCTTTGGTAGAAGAAAAAAGAAAAGAAAAGAAAAGAAAAGAAAAGAAAAGAAAAGAAAAGAAAAGAAAAGAAAAGAAAAGAAAAGAAAAGAAAAGAAAAGAAAAGAAAAGAAAAGAAAAGAAAAGAAAAGAAAAGAAAAGAAAAGAAAAGAAAAGAAAAGAAAAGAAAAGAAAAGAAAAGAAAAGAAAAGAAAAGAAAAGAAAAGAAAAGAAAAGAGAAGAGAAGAGAAGAGAAGAGAAGAGAAAAGAAAAGAAAAGAAAAGAAAAGAAAAGAAAAGAAAAGAAAAGAAAAGAAAAGAAAAGAAAAGAAAAGAAAAGAAAAGAAAAGAAAAGAAAAGAAAAGAAAAAGAATCATGATTCCTTCACCTCTCTTTTTCTCATAACACATCTGAAAATATTTTGAGAACAAGCTTTTTCTTTTTTTTTTTTTCCCCCCAATATGACAGGTTTGGTTTTGTAAGTAAAAACATTGGAAAAAATGGAAAAGGAGTTGTTTTCAAGAGCACAATATTAGCAATTAAGAAAATATGTAAATACTTTCCGAATGAGAAAATAAAGGAAGATTTGAAGAATGAAAACATAAAATTAAAATCCATAAACACCTACATTTTCTGTCCCACTATATATATACACACATATATATGGAATAATACACTCTTATTATTTCTATTACATTATTGATGAGAGACTGCTTCAAGAAAAATGAGACTTAGGAAAGATTAAACTCTCCAAGGCAATAATTTTTTTCCTGCTTTCGTGACTCCATTCTGACATTGTTGGCATGAAACATCTTGGTTTTCCTTGGTGGTAGGTGCTACATAGAGTGGACTATCTACCAGTCCTGTGCAGGAAATCCAACTCATTTACAAGATATTAAATAATTCCTCTGGAATAAGATCTGTTCCAAAAAAGTCTTTTATCACATCAGAGAAAGCCCTCAGCTCCATAAATCTTAGAAACTAAAAAAACTTCCCATAATTTATTTTCCAGTACTATGAGTGATAGCTTTCTTCAGTGTTTGGCAAACCGCAGTGATTTACATCAAATTCAGCATTTATCTAAAATCCCTTGGCAAGAAAGCAAAAATTCCAGCAAAGCATGCTCATGATTGAAATACAAACAGTAGCTGGTTTGGAACACAACAGCTCAGGAAATGGTGATTGCTTCCATCATGCTCTGATTTTGCATTCACATAAATGACCATGAGCTGGGAGCTGCTCTGCATAACCCACCCAGAGCCAGCACTAGCGGTCCTCGCTGGCACAGCAAGGTGGCAAATAAAACATTTAACAACACACACCCACTCCTCTTTCAGGCAGCAGGCAGTTGTGTGCAGTGTACTTGGAAACTTTTAATTTCCCTCTTTAAGGTAAAAATGCCCTTTCCCTTGTTTAAAATGAGCTGGCATGTAATTTGTTGTTCTGCTCGTTAACCCAGGAGGCAGCCAATTCCTGTCATTTCAAATACATCTGAAACCAATGAAGCTCAAATGGGATTTTTGTAGTTTGCTGGTGGCAGTTCTGCATTGCCCACTTACACTGGAGTTTAATAGTGAAATGCTGTTCCCGCCCAAATGATCTTCCATTAATTGCTACACATTTTTATGTACATTTTATGTTATGTATTTATGTTATGTTTTTCTGTTTATGTATTTATTATAGTCAATCTATTGCCAAACTATAATAGTTATATTAATTACAAGTTGGTGGTTGATTTATTTATGTACACTCTGGTTTTTGCTTTCCCATTTTCATCATATCACAGAATGAATCACAGCATTACACAGTATATGCTTTTGTCAGAGCAGCACTTCTTATAATCAACAGAAAACACTTATTTAATAAATCCTTAAAACAACAGATATGCCATTTGGCTCTACACTGTAAAATTATAGATTACACTTAAAAATAGAGTAATGTAAAACATACAGAAAGGAAGGATCAGTGGAAGGTAGAGGAGGGTGTTTTGGCTGAGAAAGGCATAAGTAAAAAGTCAACTCAAAGATTTACTAAAACCATATTATTATAGGACACTGAGTCCTTGGGCAGTTGAGAAGACCATATCAAATGTGGGGAGACCAAACAAATTGATGTGGTAATCACATCTGCAGTGGGATTAAACAAGATGATCTGGAATTAATTTTCTTTTGGGAAAAACTCATGTTGCTTGGGTTTTGTTTGGGTTTTTTTTTTTTCCTGTGATTCCACAAAGTTTCAGATTTTTACATTGAAAATTCATTTCTTTAGGAAGATGACACAGTTCTTCCCATACTAAATTAGAAATGTGGGAGATGGTAAAATTTTGTGTAAAGAAAAACTCACAGACTAGTTTGTGACATAAACTGTGCTATTAAGTCAAACCAAAGTACTTTGATCAATTTGGCAGAAAGCATTCACCCACCACGGACACAACTCAGTGAAACAGTTGAGGGTTATTTTATAATGTGATTACAGTGACATTTTCTCAAATGGTTTAGCTGTTGTCAACTATTTAAACGGAAAATTTCCTTCTTCAATGCACATCATTCTAACATAATTTCTGTCCAGTTCCAGAGGTAACCTTTTCTTTACAAGGATTGTGGCATATATATCCATGGTGAAAAATAAATTACCTTCACAGTGATGCACACAACAATTTCAAGAAGGCTGCATATTTCAGGATGTCAGTAATAAGTCCTGAAGCATCACAAAATAACAATTTGTGATGTCGTTTGGGTCAGCAGTGATGAAAAGTTATTGCCATTGGATTGTTTGATTGCCTGTGTGAGCTGAGTTGAAGGGATTGATCTAACACATAGTGGGCAGAGGTAAAATACACTCCAAGGACCAAGGAGTGCTTCTTAAAATAAGAGAGAAAAAATCCCAGCAAACAGAGGGGGAGGCCCAAGGGAACAAGAATGGATAGACCATGTAGGATGTTGGAAAGTGACATGCACTTGGAATAATTGCAGGGATAATGGTGGTTAAATTTGGTCTTGGATCTTTGACTGAAGGTCAAATACACCTGTCTTAGGTAGGAAATGCAAGATGTGACTGGGGGTGTGTTAGAGATGGGTCAGTTCTCTTCTGTTCATTGGGCAGTTTTTTTCTTTATCTCTCCCACAGCCAATCCTCCCTCTGGGAGATCTCTTCTGTTAATGGACCATTAATTATTATCTTCTGTTCATGGCCAGTGAGTGTCCCTGCATGGCTGAGAAAATTCCATCATCCCATTGGGAGATGCTCCACCCAGGAGGAGGAGCCAAGAATTCCTACCTGGATACAATCTGACCTGGGAACAGCCCAGCAGCCTTTGCCCACTGCATTCCCAGGGGAGCAGCTTTCTTCCCCACTGCATTCCCAGAGGAGCAGCTTTCTTCCCCACTGCATTCCCAGAGGGAGCCCAGGCCCATCTCCCCCAGCCCTGGAGCTCCAGAGGAAAACTCCCCCCTTGTGCAGGATCCTGCTCCAGCAGAAGCACAGCTGGCACTGCAGGAGGGCTGAGCCACCATGGGATGGGACTGCTGCCACCTCCCTGACCCACAGGCTGCCAGGGCCTGTTCTGACTCTGGCAGCATTGTTTTGTATTACTGCATTTTTCTTTTATTTTATTTTTATTTTTCCCTAATAAAGAACTGCTATTCCTACTCTCATATCTTTGCCTGAGAGCCCCTTAATTTCAAATTTATAATAATTCAAAGGGAGGGGATTTACATTCTCCATTTCAGTGGCGGATCCTGCCTTGCTTAGCAGACACCTGTCTTTTCAAACCGAGACAATACCATACATATTTACCATGAACTAAGTGCCACAAACAGGTATGTGGTTGGCAGAGGAACTCGACAAGAAATTAAGACAGTCCATGTATTTCATTGATCTAGGAAATACCCATCCCATGTGATGATTTTGGATTTAAAGAGATGCTCTAATACTTCTGTGTGAAGCCAAATGCATGCAAACTGCAGTGACATTGAGATATAAAGAATGACATCACAGCAGCATTTATCACCAGATGTCTAACAGGAAGGGAAGGTCCCCTTCATCCAGTTAAAAAAGGGAAGCAATATGTCTGTCTGCATAATAAATAGTCTGACTGTAAATGTGACATATCTTCTCAGTTAAGGGAGGGTGGCCTCAAAGGCTGTTATTGATGCCATTTTGCAGATCATTATATCATACTCAGGCCCTTTCCAGTGTGAACTGTTCTTTGCTTATGTACAATTCAGAGAAAACATCCTTGAATCAATAATAATTTTAGAACTTAGAAAAATATTCAGTGGTCTCATTCCAAAGCTTTCATTGGAATACAGATTTATTGCATTATACCATGGACAATTAAATATGGGATGATTGGCTTGTCCTTTCATCTAGTCGTGTTATCTGTCTGCAAATGTTTTCTTACAAATTGCATAAGGAAGATGATTACTCTTACAAATTTATGTCCTTTTATTTTTCATACATGAATAGGTATTCTCTCAGTTTCATTGTTTAGGCAACAGATTTCCTCCTTTCTATCTCTAATCTATAATCAACAGCTTGCAAACATCAAATGCAGAGGCTTTCAATTTGTATTCACTTCAGTGAAAAGTAAATGCAAAGTGCTTCTAGAGCAGAACATTACACTTTGCCTAAAAGTAAATAATTACCCAGAGAATCAAACCTTTGAATCACAATCTTTAAAACTTGCAGGGCTAGGTCAAATATCAGAAAATAATTTTTTAAAAAAATCAAGAAACAACAAACCCAGAAGTTTACCTCCAGCTCCAGAAGAAGTAAAGTCTTGGGTTTTATCTTTGGCTGTTACTGGATTCATCTGTGAGGATGTGAGGTAACTGGAGAGGCAGCAACTTCACATGACTGTCCATTGAATCCCAGACATAATTCCAATGCAATCCTACCTGGATTGCTGGTAGACTATGCTCTGGCTGTGATTTCAGGCTTCGAGATAGACCCATGAGCTGACTGATCTGGAAAAGGGACTCACTCAGCTGAAATTGCATAAAAAAAAAAAAAAAAAAAAAAGGAAAAAGAATCCTAATAAGCATTGTGAACCCTCATTAGCTAACACTAAACAAAGATTTTATACAAATTATGAGGGGCAGGAGTAGTGTAAACCATAATCTTTCCTTCAGAGAAGTGCTGCTTGCTCCGCACAGTTCCCTCATTAATCCTACACACTGCTCAAAATGCCTAAAATTGGACTCCTGGTGATTCCAGCTCTTCCTTCTTTCCAGGCTGTGTGTTGCAGGTACTGAAGCAGGAACATGACTGTCCCTATCCTCTCCATCCAAAAATTCCTGGTCATTCCTCGTTCTCCAGGCACCAACCACACAGCCACATATTGAATTGTCTTTATGAATTTCATGGAGACTCTCATTTTGCAACTGCAAGATGGAGGTGGATGGAAGATGGAGCTAGAGTGGAAGTTGATTCAATTCCAACCTGGACAACAAGCTAGTGCAGGTTCTCCTGTATTTCATGACTTGTAGCACATTTTATCCCAGGGTTCAAATGGGGAGAGGAGGATATAGATATTAACTTGGCTGGCCAGTACAGGGCTTTATATTCTGCAAGTATGAGACTAATTTTTTTTTTTTAAAAATTATTTCATGCTATCATCTACAGATCCTCTATCTGCCATTGATCAACTTTACTTTTTATGACACAAATCACTGTGTAACTTGCCAAGAGCACTTTTTGTAGTCTGTCAAAAGCATTTTTTACTACAATTTTGATGTACTTCCAGCTTTGCAATATAGTTTCCTTCACTCTTTCTATTATATATTATTTTTATAGGTTACTTTTTTTTAGAAAAACTTTTGTGCTTGTAAACCTATGAAATGCTGGCCTTGTCAGATCTGTGGAGAAAAATAGTTCTATACCTTGTCTCCTTTCAAAGAAGTCATGCTAGATATATATAAAGCAGTGATTTTCAGGACACACAAGAAAAAAAAGTGAAACCTGTCCTCTTCTCTTGACAGCAGGAATTTAGAAAGCAGAATACAGCAGAGAAATTCTGTCTGAGTGTAACAAACATGTAGATCTGACCTTTGTCTTTTAAAATGAAAAGGTAGCATTGCACTGTCAGCAAGAGGCAACCTGTGATTTTTATGCACATGTAGTTAGATGGGAAGAACTTTCAAAGGAAAAAAACAGGATCTGGCAAATTCCTAGGCTGCTGTTACTTTTGAAAGCAAGCATTAAATTATTAAAATATAATGCACACAGATTAATACACATTTTCTCTAAGAAAAAAAAGAATATTCCCATTGCCGTTTAAATAAGACTTCAGAAACATGGAGAGATTATAATCTCCAGGAGCAACTGATAACTTGGAAAACTCTTCCCTCATGATTGCAGCAATCAACAATGGCCATGCTGCACTTACAGCGTTGAGAAAGGTATTTTTCGGTGCTATGGTAAGTCTGTTATTCAATGTGACATCTGCTCCTTTTCCCAGCAGTTAATTTCCTATAAATGGGAGATAAATCGAGGTAAAAGTACATTTGACAAATTTAATAGTTCTGGGGGGAAAAAGATCAACTTTACAACATCAAGGCTGTGTGTTTCCATACAAATAAGGATTCAGAAATGTACATGTGACAATGCCTAAAGAAATATAGCTATAATTTGTTATTTCATTCAGGCAGTGCTCAGTTACCCACCAGAGACAAAAAGAGAAGAACAAAACTAACTCCAGTATTTCTTGAATCCCTATAACCCCTTTGTTTTCCTGACATGAAGCAGTATGAAGATTGCCTTCATCTCTACTCCTAAAGATTTCTTGGGATCATTCTGCTAATCACCATGAATGAGATGCAAATGCATTTAGGTTGACAGATGAGTATTTTGGGTAATAACCTTAATTTTTGCTGGGCAATAATCTAACCTGCTGAATCTGGGCCTTATTACTAAATCCCAGAAATGACCAGCTCTAGTGATTCTAGGAGTGGTTCATATTGCAAGATACAGTAAAAAGGTTCTGAACTGAACTTCAGGCCAGGTGAAGGTTGAAACACTTCAATATTTTAGGACTGTAAGAGTAATTACTTGGAATTGCTTTGCCACACCCAAGAACTACAAAGGCTGTCATGCCAGTGGTTTTCTACCAGCAATCCACTGATGAAAATCTGCTTTCTTCATGTGTCACACTGCCCTCTGCCTACAGTTTCTTATAGTGTCATGTTACATCTCTTGCAGCAATCAAACTAAACAATGCAGACGCGGGTAAGAGATGAATTCTTTCATTCTCCTCATATCTAAGATAACATCCGTGGTGAAATGTTATTCTGTGCATATGGCTCTGAGCCATCCATATGCAAAGGCTAAATTGCTCAAAGAGAAAACGTCCTTGCAAAGTTCAAAGGTCTTTTATGATTTTGCTTTGCCAGCACTGATAGTTTTAAATGGGTTATTAAGTCCTGACAAGCTCATCTGGATGGTGGTTCATACACATTTATGTTTGCTGCCGATTTCTGAAAGGAACATGGGAGAATAACTTTGTTTCATTACCATATAACCTCTTTGAGAGCTCTCAGTGACTATATAGCAGTAGCTGTGATTAATTACAGCTATTGAGAAGATCAATCTGACAGTTAAAATAATATTTTTTTCATCCTTTAATATTTCCCTGTGAAGAATTCACCCCAGATATCAGAGCAATGCCTTGTATGTGTATTCTACTCTCCCCTGGGCAAATAGATTTGAAGGTCTACCTCACAACACTTTGATGACTTTTATTGCCTTAATCCTTAAGAAAACCCACAGCAATATGAAAGGTCATGTTTCAGCTTTATTTGAAATTAACATATTTATTCTGGGTAGATTTAGAATTAAATTAAATCTGGCAAATTGTGGCTGGTTTTTGGTTGTTTCTTTGTTGTGTTTTTTTTTCTTGTTGTTTTTTGGGGGGTTTTTTGGGTTTGGTTTTTTTTTTTTTTTGTTGGATTGGTTTGTTTTTTGTTTTGTGTTTTTTTTTTTTTAGTTTAAATATTACTCATTCCTTTGAGCACAAATGAGAACAGGGCAAAACCAAAGAGAAGTAAACAATCATTTAAGAAGGGTAATTAGATAAATTCAGCTATTCAGCTGCAGGATGAAAACACTGAGCCTTCTGAGGAAACTTTGCAAAATGTGAGCACCCACAGGTCTGCAGATCTTCTATTCCTGGAAGTCCCTGGCATTGAAGTAGTTTGAGCTGCATCTAAAATGTCAGTTCATCATGAAGAATTTCTATCTTTGCAGTGTGAAAAAGCCATATAACTATTTTACAAAGAGGAAAATGTCAGAAAATAAAACAATTCTGTGACAAATTCTTCTGGAATAGAAAAATGTCGATGTATTCCATGGGGAATGTCCTTGTTTGGTTCATTCTGTTAGGCAGCAAGTCTTTGCTGTCCTCTACATTTTCCTCCTGGCTCTTTTCTGCATGTTTATGAAGATTCTCAATGCATCCAGATTTTGCCCTATGCTATGAATGAGAATTTTAAACACACAACTGACACCCCCATGTCACACAAGGGCAGGAGAGGCTCCCAGTGTCCTCTTAGGACAAAGAAAAGGGATGCCCTTTTCCACATTTTCCTACTGTAGCTCAGAGTGAGGGAAAATTTGGCGCAGTGTCAGTGCCCTGGCTAAATGGGCATGAATTTTGTACATCTGCAGCCCAATGAGCCTCCTCTGGTGTGAAAGTCTCCCTGGAAAGTAAAAGATTTGCTATACCTGAAAGTTGCCTTCTGTAAAGCTCAGAGGTGTTAGCAGATTTCCAGGTTAAACACACTGGAATTGCAGATCATTTGGCATCAATCTGAGCAGCAGGCATGGTGTGACACGTTCAGGTGACAGACAGCTGGCAGGAAATGGATTTAGAAAGGAATTCCACAGCCCCAAATTGTGGAGGGTTTGTCATTTTCTCATCTGGCATTTCAAAGTTCTAAAGTCTGGCAGAGCCTTCGCTTGGGGTTTAGGTGAAAAGCATGAAGTTCCCCTAATAGGTAACATTATAAATAAATATATTTCCTTTTTTTCTTCCCTCTTTTCCCAGGTAGACTATAAATATGGAGTTTGGCTTTTTTCACTTAATCCTTTAAAATCTTTGTAAGTAAGTGCACAGACATACACTGCTTTGGTCTCAAAAACAGATTTCTAAATGAGTGGTGTTCTAAAGAGAATCTTTAGCCAAAGTGAAGTAATTTCTTTTTTCCAGATGGAAAATACATTACATCCCTGCTCCTGCTAGATCTTCAGGCAGTGGGACACGGTTCAGAAAAGCTCTGGAAAGCTCTGAGAGTTGAGCTAAGCTTTAATGAGGCTTTAAATGAGTCTTAAGTTATTTGTGAATGGAGTTGAAAAGACTACAGTCAAAGCATGATTTTCTGTTTCAGGATTTGTCTTTTCCTGCTATTTCTTGTTATTTGATCCTTTTATGCCCAAAGTGTCCTACATACTTTGGCTCATATGCGCTAAATCTTTTAATTCAGAGTTCAAGGATTTAATGGAAATTTAAGTGGAATTTAGCCAACTGTTCAGCAATTTGAAGGATTAAGTCTTTTTCATATAGCCTACTTCTCTATATTAGAGTACTACCACTTATTTCCTTTTTTTTTTTTTAATATTCAGGAAGGATGATGTGAAAAATTGAATGTTTGGTAGCCAAATTTCTGTTCCAAATGATGCCTGCATCTAAAAAAATTTGTCCAATAATTTACAAAAAAGCAGAATGTTGTATTTTAATGCTTTTTATTCTTTTGAATTTCCCAAACAACTTACCTGTGTTTTGACATCAAAGAGATCAAGCTTTTCTTCTTCCTGAGAGCTACAACCTCAAATGCTTTTAGAACCATCAAACCAGAAACTTGTTTTCCACCTAATCATTCTCCCACATCACAGCCCTAGAAACATTAGCCAAAATTGATATATTCCTTATTTGCCAAGTAACATACCATAAACCTCAAGAAGATTTAACAGGACATTGATGATGACAAAAAAAATAATAAAAAATATTGATAAGGAGTTGGTAAATCCATGCTTTCATTTAGACAGATAAGCATGAAGAATTGTACTTACAAAAAGTCTGGTAGGCACAACTGTGAGGGACAGGAGAACCACATGGCCAAGTAACTTAATTTCTATGTGAGGCACAAATCCTTGCACAAATCCCAGCCCTTCTCCTCACTTGCTTTGACAAAATATCTGTGCCCATGGGCTGCCCTGTGCAGGGTGCTGCATAAAGCAGAGCTGAACACAGATTATCGTGCCCAAGGAATTCAAGACAAGACACTCCACATCTTCAGTTTGCAGTAGGGCCAGAGTCATTTCTGTGAGAGCAGGGTGCCAACATCAACATGAAGGTTTTTGGCTGAAGACCCGTGAAAATTCTGGTTATTATGGTCTTGGTCTCAGCAATGTCAAAATGATAGACCAAGACATTCAAAGACAAGGGTGAGTACTCACTATCTTTGCAGACCTGGATACTTAGTGCACACTCATAAATGAACAAGTGACTGTAAATTACCAGCTTCAAGCTTCCTTGGCATTTTTAACATTTCCTTTCACACGTATATCCATTAACATTGCTCTTTTTGTGGCTTCTCTACAGCTCAGCAGTGAGAACAGGGACACACATATCTGTGGAGAGGTGTTCTGGGAGAACAGCTCTTTTAACACAGGAACCCACAGGCAAAAATATTCTCACATTGGAAGAGCAGTCAAGGAAACCTGTTACCAATGACATTGATAATCCAAATAACCTGTGGATGGAAGTTCTAGAAAAAAAATTAATATGAGTAGTTAGGAGAAAATAAAAGTAGATTTAAAGTACTTTAATAAAAGTTTCTAATGGTAAATTGGAACAATAAGGTACTGATTTTTTCTTTTTTTTTTTTTTTTGCTATTAGGAAAAACACTATGATTCTTTTTAATAGGTTTTAGAAACATCTGTTATGATAACAAGCAAAAAGGTACTTTATCTTAAATGACACAGTCTTTTTCTATTTAGAATGCAGTTTGCAAAATGAATACTAATCGCTTAGAGAATAATATGCCACCTTTAGCTTATTTATTACAGACATATTGTCATTATCAGCTATGCTGAATCAAGGTGACATCATATGGGACATAATGATTGCTCACTGTGTGAAGTAATCAAAGTATGTTCCTTTGGATTATTATAAACCGAAGTAAACTCAGAGAAAAGCTCTCTCTCTTTCCTCCCTTCTCCTTTTCACTTTCATTAGGTCATGAAGTCTGATGCCCACCCCGTGAGATGGTAGCTGAACATGACACATTTCTTCCTAGTGTTTATTATTTTTATTCCTAAAAGACATTTGGACCACAGGACCAAATAAAAGCTTTTAGTTAATTCTGTCTTGTTCATGAAAATATCCATAATGTGTGGTATCCACCTACTAAAAGAGATCAGGACACTTTGTCTTCTGAGGCCTGAAAAGATTCATTTCACTCAACCCAAGACATCTGCAGCAGCAGTTTTAAGTTATTGATCTCAGTGCTGTCTAGTGGCTCCTCCAGTGGTGTGCAATTCACTCCCCTCTCTCCATTTTCTTTCGCCAAGCAAAAATGTCTAAAGTTTAAAACAAGCCCAAGCCAGCAATATCTTTCCCTGCATCAAATCCTTTTGTTTTCAAGACTAATATAATTACTTTCTGTCCACTCAGTAGCACCAGGATCTGCATTAAAATACCATTATTAGTTAAAATGTTATTCTAAGTGATATAAGACATTTATGATTTAAATTCCTTCTATACTTCCCTAGTCTGTCTGTGCTCTGGACAGGCCATAAAAATTTATTTTGATCCCTGAACGCCATTTTTATGGATTCATGGACATAGATGTGCTAATAAAATAAATGCATAAACTGGCTTTTGGTTTTCAGGGGGTGATTGGTTTACAGGCAGATTATTTGTTTGTTCAGTGCCCCTCAATTATGTAAGTTAAAGCCATGACAGAGAAAAACTTATAAGGAGTTACTGAGATATTTGCAACACTGTTCTTACTCCCCTTTTATTGTACTATCTTCTGAAATATCTGATGTATCAACACTCCTGAAAGCATCTCCCTCTCAGAAAGAAAAGAACATGGTGTTTGAAAGTAGTTGTAAAGAACAGGGAGAGAAAAGAAATGGCAAGAAGACCTTTCATATATAAGTACATTTTTTAATATATGTGTCTATGTGTATATGTTTCTCATGCCCTTTTTGCTTTGTGCAAGGTACTCTTATTGGTTTATGAGCATATATATGTCAGTACATATATATGAATGCATTTAGAAAGAGCAGAAGGCCTGCACTGTGCTGCATGTGTCTTTGCTATTACAAAGTGAGTGGTATGTTATATTTATTAAAAATCAATATGTCTTTTACAGATACATCCGCAAGCCATTGCTGTCTTAATGTTCTGCCTCTAAAGAACAAGACTCTCCCATTCAGCCAAAATACAATTTTCTAGCTTGAACTCTTGGATTCAATTTGTTTTTAAAGAGAAGTCATCCATAACAGTAATAGGTATGATGGCAGTTTCTTTAAAATGAAAGAAAAAAAGCCTGTTCTGCAGATTTAAGATAAAAAGATTAGAGAAGTGCAGTTGTGCACAGTGCACACAAGCTTATTCTGCTTATTTAATTTCTAAATAGATGTATGTGTGATGGTTTAATACGGCATAACTAACTGAAGTGCCCAGAACTGATATAATCCTGAGCCTTGCACAGATGACACCATCATTGGTAAGAAATAAGTGGATGGATACCTTACAAGGACCTCCACTTTCCCCTTGGGAGCTTGTTTGATCAAATATTAGTTCTGCATAAAGGGAACAATGCTGTTTTCAGACCTTGGAGTGCTGTTCAGTGGGTCCAGTTCAGATCTCATTTTTGGATGAGGTGTATAGAAGAATGAAGATGAAGAATATAGAAGATATGGAAGAATATAGAAGGTATGACACCTTCTATATTCTTCTATCAGGGGGTGTTCAGGTTGGACATCAGGAAGAATTTCTTCATGGAAAGGGTTGCTAAGCATTGGGATGGGCTGCCCAGGGAAGTGGTGGAGTCACCAACCCTTTGAGGTGTTTAAGAAATGACTGGACATGGCATTCAGTGCCACGGTTTAGCTGACAGGGTGGTGTTTGGTCAAAAATTTGAACTTGATGATTTTGGAGTTCTTTCCCAAACAAAATGATTATGTGATATGGCATTGGTCCATTTTAGACAATTCCATTAAATGGCCAGTAGTAGACACCTGAAGACAAGTGTAAGAATAAAGTAATTGTCCAGATATATTTTCCCCAAACACTCCCAATTTCCAGAATTCTGTGTTGCAAAGACATCCTCTGACAGATTTTTCATCCATTAATTTTTCTTTTTTTCTTTATTTTTTTATATTTTATTCACACACTCAGCATCCAAACACTTTGGGGCAAAGTGTTTCTCATCTTACATGTATTTAGACATCTGCATATTAAATTAAGATACCATTAAGCTAAACTTGTCAGGTTTTGAATGGCATTTGCATTATCAGCTTTAAGCTCAGGCAGGTAAATCCTTATAGTTCAGTTATAAAGGAACCTCCTTAAAGTAGGAATTTCAGTCTCTTAAAGTGTGCAAACTTAATAGGTGGAATATCTCCTGTTAATCTGGGAACAGCAATTCCACATGCAATTGGGTTAGTAGCTCACTCGTCCCAGTTTACCCATCAGCTCCAGTTTGTTATTCATAGGAAAAAGTTTCCCAGCACAGCAGGAGTCTGCCTGGCAAATGGGGCTCTTCCAGGCTGTCACAAGTTGAGTAATAAAAAGCTGACTGAGGAATTGGTCCCCAGCCCCTGTGCTAAAGCCCCCAGTATGCCCTTTGTCAGACTGGAAATTGGATTGCAGGCCTTGGAAGTAAAGAAGTAGTTGGAAGAAGATAAATTTTATTTCCAATTCTCCAAGCTCTCCTACTGCTCTATACCAACACAGCACTCCAGCTTCTAAATTTCTGGTGGATCTTTATCAGGTCACAGAGTCAGCTAAGTAGTCTAGAAAGGCAGGAATGTTACAGACCTCGTGCAAAATTGTTAGATGTTGACATAAACGAACTCAAACAAGAGACACATTGAAGGAAAACAGCTGAGAAAAGATTACTCCAGTCTACACAACCCTTTGCAAATACATATACAAACCCATTAGGAGTAATTTTATTTGTACTGCCATTATAAAAATGAGGAAAATACTGTCTAGGGACTTTCCAGTGCCAAAATACTGTGACTTGTTTAGTTCTTTGTCCAGTTTTTTGCCCTGACTGGAAGTTTTCATTGTCATGAAATAGAAACACAAAGGCAACAAAAATTCATTAACCCTGTGACCCAGTAAAGAAATACACCTTTGGGTCCATGAGTAGCTGACAAAGAAGAACACCAACAAAAATTGTCCTCCAACCTACAGACTGCTAATAAAATGATAGCTAATAAAAATAAACTTTTATGCCAGAGGGTTCTTTCCAGTAGTCTAAGCATCTACAGTGAATTCCCTGCATGCTGTTCAGTTAAGTTCAAATCATCTGAATTATTGAATATGACAGAGAAAACCATTCTCATATTGAAAAGAGCTGCATACTCCTAGGGCTGTTGAATTCAGGGAACAAAAGTAGTGCCAGGCCCTTCTGGTGCCATCCCACTGATGTCAACAGGCTTCCATCAGCATATCTGACAGCACAATTTAACTCCTCATTTTTATGTAAAAGAAGCATTTATGGTAGGATTAAGAAGCCAGGCCTCTGCATGTTGAATGTAAATATGCCAGTCCCCTATGAACTGATAGTATATAAAAGAATAATATGTGAATATGAATTAAAACACACATTTGAACCTTAAAATCGTTTCTATATATTAAAAAAAACCATATTATGTCATATAAAAAAATACTTGCATTTAAGTAAAAAATTAGCAAATGTCTTAAGGCAAAAAACAGAATTAAAATAAAAAAATGTAACTATCACACAAATGGAAAATATACTGAATATTCACAGAGTTCAGTGTATTATGAAACCTTTACTGTAGTGAGTGTTTCATGTGTAGCTTTATGTGAATGATGCCGCATTCAACCACAGACAATGAGAGTCAGCTGAGATCAGAGACCAAGAACAGCAAGCACTGAAGAGATGTTTACAGAATACATGAATTGATGTTTCAGCCAGCCCACCTCGGAGAGTTTTCAGCCTTGACAGGAAAGGCAGACAGGACCACCCAGGAGATCTGTCTGAGACCAGCTTTACAGTCACCTCTGCTGATTGTGATCCCAAATCCTTGTGCTAAACTCAAACACACTTGGGAACACCCTTCCCTGACATTGTCAGGATCTTCCCTGGGATTGAGTCAACCTTTTTAGACTGAAAATTTTCAGGAATAATCCCCGTTGGAGTTTGGCATGTAGGAAATTCCAGGGTTCACCCCGAGCAGCCTGGTTGCATGTAGCCACCCTGTTTTGATGTGGAGTTGGCTGCAGAGGCAGTGAACATTTTTAAAAATTGGTTTCTGATGCCAAGGAATGCTTCTGATGAAGCCTAATTGTTTAAATGCTTTCATGAGTGCCTAGTTTCCATTCAATCCATCCCTACATTAAGAACCTGTGAGACAGCAATAAAATGCAGCCTGAAGGACCATCACAGTTCCTATTTGGATCTCATCTGGAGATTGATCTTTTTAACCCTTAACAAGCATGATACATCTCCACATTGCATACAAAATGCACAGTTTGGTGACATCAAGGACTGTGCAACCAGCAGATATAAAAGTGACTTTTTTGGGGGTTTTTTTGTGAAACAGTATTTAAATGGGGCTCCTAACACTGAAATTGCTCATAAATTTAGCATTATGGTAATACTGATCTACTAATCACCTCTTTAGAGAATAGAGAATTGGTCAGGTCAAGCAGTTTTTAACAGTTTTATCACCAGAGATTCAAGGAAAGTCAGAATTTTGGTTTTTAAACACCAAGAAAAGTGTTTATATTGAAATGCTTACCCTTGACTTTCCCTAAAGAAGGTGCCTAGAACTGTGTTCCTGATGTGGATATTTAGTGGAATGTGTGCACTGAGCTTTGTGGCCAAAAGTTAATAAAGGTGAGAAGCAACCTGAAACCGATTTCCATGCTATAAATATAACTAATACTTTTGGCTAATTTCTAGACTTGTTTTTTAATGTTAATTCTTTATTATAATACTGCTTAATATGCATACAATTTTTTGCATGCATGAGCCTCATTGAGATATTAAATCAAGATATTGGTCATTTACCATTATTAACAATTCTATGCCAGTCTCAAAGAATAATTTCTGCTTTTCTTTTCCCCCCATCAAAAAAAAAAATCCAGCATGATTAATTATACCCTAAGTACCATATCATCTATATAAAATGTTTTTATTTTGCTTGATGTCTCTTCCCAAATTGTTCAGTCTTGCTCTCCATTTGTAGAGAGCAGCTGAATCCTATTCCAGTGTGTCCTCCAAGAAAAACAAACAGACAAACCAACAAAAAAGGTGATCTTCGTTGATATGCAATTAGCCTAATCAATCAGTATTTTTCCTTGATTAATGAATTCATTTTTGCAAAATCACATCAGATATCTGACTCTTCATCAATTTAGTGTGAGAATTAAAGAGCAATACTGCATTCAATAATCTCAAACCACTTCAGAATCTCTATGAACCAAAAAACAAATGCTTGACCCAAAGCTACCAAGAACAAAAGAAACTGTATTATAGTGATTACAAGCTTGAGCAGAAAAAAACTGCTAAATGTGAAACAAAGCCTGCTTTTTTAATGTTCAACTCTAT
The DNA here is from genome assembly GCF_048771995.1 of Taeniopygia guttata. Taxonomy (NCBI): domain Eukaryota; kingdom Metazoa; phylum Chordata; class Aves; order Passeriformes; family Estrildidae; genus Taeniopygia; species Taeniopygia guttata. The sequence goes on from NC_133028.1 coordinate 4,775,608, forward strand.
GCCATAGCCTCAGTTCCTAAAAACTGAGAACTGCACTGAAAAGCTGTTTTAGGATGCACTGTTACCACATTATGGAAGTTCTAGGTTTTTCAAGAGAAATATCTAAGTGTAGTCAATCCTCTCTACACAGTCTTAATTAAAGGGACACAGGTATCTTTTTTCACTTGAGTCTACCTGATTTTAATTTTTCTAAGAGAGGATATTTCAAGGACTCTTTTGGTTTTTATTGACAGATACCCTGAAATGTTTTTTTCAGAGGGTAATTATCTTTTCCATGAAGAGTCATTCCCTGTTAATTATTGTGAAATGTCAGCTGTGTTTGAAGTGGTTGTAGGATTTTTCATTTTTCTCTTTCAAGGTAGGATTGTTCATCACAGCATAGAAGCTGCTGTCCCACTACAAAAGGAATGACTTTACATTTGAAGTAACATATTTTCATCAATTTTGAATTAATGTGGACATCGAATTGAAGACAGGTATATTGAGGTATCTTCTAGAACCATATTCCTGAACTATTCCTGATAAAAATAACCTAAACTGTTTTCAATAAAGTATATGCAGGAAAATGTATACTGAGGAAGAAATGCCATAAATTTTCCCAAGGATGTACAATATTGTTAAACTTTATTCAAAAAAATAAAAACATTAAAGTTTTGATGCTATTAGACTGAAAATAGATTACTGACTTTTAGTTAAGAACACTTTCTTGTGTGGTGGATTCAATTGTACCAGAGATCTAAAATGTGTTTTGTAAATTACAACAAATATTTGTTAGCAGGGTATAAAAAACCCCAAACTACTCAAAATATGGACATATACTAGGTGGAAACAATTAGTTAGGACTACTATCTTAAAATGAAAGATCTGAAAATATAATGGATCTAAGGATTTCTTTAAACAAACCAACATTTTCTTCAACATTTCATTGATAATTCTATTTTTAATCACAACATCAGTGCAAGTTCTGTGTCAATTTTTCAAAAATTTGATATATAGGGTGATGAATTTTTTTGGAAAAGAAGCAATTAGTAAGAAGTAGCTTGCATCCCAAAGTGTGATACATCAATTTAAGGCAGACATGGTTTCTGAACACATCCTTCAACTGAGAAAAATTTCTCTCTCCCATATGTGCTTTTTAGATACGTTTGAAATGCTAAAACATCTATTTCCAGAAAATATCAGGAAATGTTTCCAACATATGTCCAAAATTTATTGCAAAAATAAAAAATACAGTAATATTACCTAGGGTATTATTTAGGAAATTTGTGAGTTGATCCTTTTTCACTCTTTTTCTGTTGTACGTGACTTAAAAATCTATTGCTGTGCAACAATGAAAAAATCTATGGGGTCACATTGTATTTATTTTTAATCACTACAGAACACTATTATTCTGTTAGGTTTGGTGAGAAAGTTTTGATCATCCCAAAATGCATCCCCTTGACTCTGAGCATGTTCTTTCTTTGTAATGCCTCATCCTCTGTTTGCTTTTTATTCTCAGATGGGCTTCACCAGCCATTTTTCATATCTGGGAGCATGTTCTGAAAATCTGGTAGGCAATCTGCCTGAAGGAGGGACACCACCAACAGCATAAATTTTGGTTTTGACAAAGAATTGTAGACCCATGGAATAATTTATGATGGAGCTGTCTAATCCAGTATTCTGCTCAAAGTCAGCTCAGCTCTGAGGTCAGTTCTTAAGTCCTCTTTTAGTCAGGATTGAGGGTGAAGGTTGCAAAAGCTCCTTGGACAACCCAGAGCTCCACATGACTGTTCACACAACCAAAAAACCTTTTCCTAGTCTACATCTCTCATTTCAGTTTATGCTGCTGTCTCTTATCTACCCAGCAGACACTGCTGATGGGTCTGACATGTATCTTCTCACTGGTTCAACCTTTTTCAGGTCCCTCCACATTTCCCTTTTTCAGCCTTAACAAATCCAGTTTCCTCAGTTTAACCTCATGGATGACATGCTTCATCCCCCCCCACCATAATATTATTAAAATATTTTTGAAATGAATACTTCAGAGAGATCTCTTCTGAGTACATGCTCATTGTGATAATCAAAAGCTTCCTTGTTCTACCCACAGATGATGTTACTGTGAATAATTCAGAGCTAGTAACCATCTCTTCTTGTAGATGTTTGAATGCATCCATCTGTGCATTCTAAGATCAAGTCTTGCTCTACAAACCTCAAGGATTTTCTGGGAGACTCCTTATGTGAGACTGCAAATTCAGTGCACAGAGAGTAAATTTACAAGTGTTGCTTTTATGGGTAAAAGTGTTCTTGTGTTCACAGCAATTACAGTAATTACTCTCACTTTACCCTCATTTAGATTAAATAACCCTTACTTACAGTCCATGACCTGTTCTAAACTTCCTTGTCCTTCTCTCATTACACTGAGAATATGTCCACCCTCCTCCTGAAGGGAACCATGCTCATGCTAAAGGTGTTTTTGTTTTTTGGTTTTTTTTTACTGAGCTGAGCATTCTGCCACACCCATGAAAAATTAATGTTTGGGGCAGCTCTGATTGCTCATCTGCCCTCTCTGGTGCACTGATGAAATATTACCAGCAAATATTGCTCTCTATGTGTCCCTTGAAACACAAAAAGTATGTGGAAAAATTCACCCACTGATCCAATGAATTGAATCTTTCATCCTTTGAGAAAATATAATTGAATTGGCTGTTATGGTGGCTGTTTTCAATTATTGCCTCAGATTTTATTGGCTTGTCTTCCTGCTAGAGACCTTGAGAGTTAGGTAGGGAATTCTATCAGTGACTGCCTTTAAGAAAACTGTTATGGTAGCTAATCTTGGTTAAATTTTGATATTTAATGTAATTGTAGTTAAAAGTGCACTTTGGCCCATTGCCAATGCTGAGCAGCAGCTGAAGCAGCAGGATGCTGCACACAGCCTAAAATGATGATAGGTAACTATTTTCAAGCTATTGACTCTTATCCCTAATCAATAAAGTCTGTTAGGTGTAAAAAGTTGTTTGTCCCATCCCAAAATGATATCTCAAGATGTCACTTTCTTATTTGCAGTGGTGATAAGGCATCGCCACTCCACGGTGGGGTAGAGAGGAAAAAAAAAATAGAGAAAGGTTATTGGCAGGGCACTTTCAGGAGATTTGTAGCAAGCATACACCACGTGGACTTTGCACGAATATTTTGGTATATTCATGGAAATCCATTTAGAAAGCCCTGCTGGATTAATGTTGGTAGTGATGGAACTACAGGAGCTCAGCACAGGGCAGCACCTGAATGCAGTTTGAGGATGACAAAAGAGTTTTGTAACCTCACCTGCACACTCCACTCTCTGTAACATTTTGGGTGTTTAAGCCAACAAATTTAAAGCTAGCCTGGGCATCTTAAAAACCCCAGTCTGTCTGAGCACAGGACAGACAGACTTTTCACAGAAACCATCCTTTCCACCTTGCTTTTGCTGCTGATGGCAAGACTGGAGGAGAAATCCAGCCTGTGCACCCAGAGCGGGCTGCGACCTTCACTGAGGAGAGACGTTGTGAGGGAAGCAGGGTGTGAAATTGGAGCTACCTGCTGTAATTCTGCAAAATTAAAATGAGATGAGCAGCCAGTGCTCCCAGCCAGCTTCTTGCAGATCAAAGCTGGGCTGCTCTGTTCCAGCAGCTGACAGGCACATGGTACTGGAACAGGCTCACCAGCTGATATTGCTTTCCTGAGAAATGCCATCCCCTTGCAAAGCTGCTGCCCTCGATATAAAGGGATCAGAGGGTCAGACTCCTCTCCCTGCTGAAATTTTATCACACAAGCAGATGTGCTAGCAAAACTTTTGAGGGGATTTGCTTCATCTAACATCCATCTCCTGCCAAATGTCCACTCTGATGTGCCACTTGAGTTGGAATGTGTTGAAGTCAGGACTGTTTTTTTCTTTTTTTCTTTTTTCTTTTTTCTTTCTTTTTTCTTTCTTTTTTCTTCTTTTTTCTTTTTTTTCCAATTTTGTTTTCTTTTTTCTTTTTTTCTTTTTTCTTTATTTTATTTTTCTTTTTTCTTTTTTCTTTTTTTTCTCTTTTCTCTTTTCTCCTTTTTTTTCCCTATTTTTCTTTTTTTATTTTTTCCCTTTTCCTTTTTTATTTTTTTTTCTTTTTTCTTTTTTCCCTTCCCTTCCCTTCCCTTCCCTTCCCTTCCCTTCCCTTCCCTTCCCTTCCCTTCCCTTCCCTTCCCTTCCCTTCCCTTCCCTTCCCTTCCCTTCCCTTCCCTTCCCTTCCCTTCCCTTCCCTTCCCTTCCCTTCCCTTCCCTTCCCTTCCCTTCCCTTCCCTTCCCTTCCCTTCCCTTCCCTTCCCTTCCCTTCCCTTCCCTTCCCTTCCCTTCCCTTCCCTTCCCTTCCCTTCCCTTCCCTTCCCTTCCCTTCCCTTCCCTTCCCTTTCCCTTCCCTTCCCTTCCCTTCCCTTCCCTTCCCTTCCCTTCCCTTCCCTTCCCTTCCCTTCCCTTCCCTTCCCTTCCTTCTTATTTTTTATATTCTCTTTTTTAATTCCTTTTTTAATTAAGTGCACCATGCTGTGCTCATTTGATTATTTCATAAGCTTTCTTTTAAACAGATTTTTAATCTCTCTGGCTCTCTGGAATTCTCCCAGCCTCCTGACACCCAGAGCTGGTGTGACATGTAGTGATGGGAAGGCACCTAAAAGAGCAATGCCTTGTTCTTGTCAAATGACTGCTGTGGACTCAGCCTAAACCACATGCACAAAGCACTGTATCCCCACCTAAATTCTAGAAGGACTAAAAAGGGTAAGTGAAGTTAAACCAAACTTTGAAATACATTGTCCCTGTGCATTTGATTCCCCTCTGTCTTGCTGTACAGGAAGGTGGGAGGCAGGCCCCAGGTGGTTTTTGGCATTTACTGAGTCACTCTTTGCACTAGGATGGTTTTTGGCATTTACTGAGTCACTCTTTGCACTTCTCACTGACCTGTGCAGGCTGATTTTGGCCCTGTGCACTGTGTGAGGATCCTTCAGAAGGGCTCAATTATATAAACCAATCATAAATGTTAAATTCATAATGTGTGATGGTACAAATCCATGTGGTGTTAAATGTAATGAATGGGGTAAACATATGTGACTTATCCAGGACTCTCCCACTGCCCTGCCAGCAGCATGTGATTAATTCTGTGCTAACAGGCTATAATGATTTCTGAGTTACCACATGAAGATACATATATTCCTAGATTAGATATTATATGGACATAAGTCTCACTCTGTTTTGTCCAAATGCACCATTTTCAGCTAAATCTCCATAGTCAAAAATGTTACTTCAATATAGTATACAAGCATCACCTATCACTAAAATGAAAATGGTGGCAAAATTGACATGAGGTAATTTTTTATTTTTTTGAGAAGCAAGAAATTGTCATTTCTGGTTTGTTTCTGGTGCAAACCCAATCCAAATCAGTGATAAAATAATCATTAGTAATCTACACATAATTAGAAATTACTATTTGTATAGTTATTATTTGGTTGCAACAATCCAGGTGAGGCTTTCTTGAAGAGAAGTGTGTGATCCGACAGCTGCTGGGCTTTGCACAGCTCATCTAACCTAGGAATTAGGTTAGGGAATGGTTTTAATCTGCCAGAGGACAGGGTTAGATTGGATACAGGGAAGAAATTCTGTACTGTGAGGGTGGGGAGGCCCTGGCACAGGGTGCCCACAGAAGCTGTGGCTGCCCCTGAATCCCTGGAAATGCCCAAGGCCAGGTTGGATGGGGCTTGGAGCAACTTGAGACAGTGGAAGTTGTTCCTGCACAGGGCAAGGGTGGAACTGGGTGATCTTCAAGGTTTCTTCTTACCCAAACCTTCTATTATTCACAAAAGAGTAAGTCATTTAACTTGGCTCATTCCAGCTACTGATATGAGCAATGAAGTTATCCACCCCATGGCTGACAATAAACAAGGGGTTTTGTTGAATGTGTTTATTTCCTCCTGAGAAAGTCTGAAAATTTCTCATCTTTGCAGGGTTTTTGGATCTTGCTGAACTCTTGCCGACAGTCCCAGGTCCCTGTTCCTCCTTTTACCTCCCCTGCAGAGATTGATCCAGGAGGTGGCCAGGGAGGATGCCCAAAAACATTGGCCATAACCAGGGCTCTGCGTCAGCAGCAACGGTTACATGAGGAAAGTGTTACTAAAGATTAAAAAAATTATTAATATCTACTTTCCTCCTCACCTGTAGGGACAAACCAGGCATCGCAGATGAATGCTGCAACCAGCCAGGTATGAAAAGTATATGGTGAGAGCAGCCCTCATCACTTATCTTCTGAGCACTGATGCTTTCCAAGCAATTACAGTTCACATCCTTCCTCAGCCAGGCGTGTGCCCTAGCCACTAGACAGAGTCATGATTCTTTTTGCTCCTTCCCTGTAGCCTGATGAATCTTTAATTCTTTCATTAAAGCTGGAGCAGCTTCAGCAAGAAGACTTGTCACGGCCTCCCATTTTGGTGACTAAATTTATTTCCATTAGTCTGTTGCTAGCAGCTTTTTACTGCTTGTGGCTCGCTTGTTTGGAGAAGTTTTTGTTGACATGATTGTGTTGGCTGTTCATTTGCCAGTCTGTCCTTGGGTACTGGCATCTGATCTGTTGACCAATTTCATCAAGCTTGAAAGAAGTTTTGCAGATAACTGAGTACTGAAAAGCATTTATAAAGAAGGGCAGGTGGCTAGAGAGGGAAAGATTAATCAGTTTGGCAAAAAGGAGGCAGAGCTCAAGTGTCAGCCTTTCCACTTAACAATGGGATTGTTTCATGTTGCAACCAGGCTGCAGCTGTGCCTTTGCTTCCCCTTGTGCAATGATAGGACACTCGTTGGTGAGAAGAGTAACACTGAATTTCAAATTCCAGCAGTTCAGGCTCTGCTCCTTCTGATAAAAGTAACTATTTTCCTTCAGAATGTAATGTCCAGGAAATTAAACTAGATGATATTGTTGGTTCTTGTCTGTCTGCTACTTCCGTCCTGTTCTTACAATGTTTATATAAAGTCATGACAATTTAACTTTTTAAGCTTACTGAAAACAATGGTGATTAAGTAAATGCTATTATCACTATGGCCTGTTAATGGGAAAGAAAATTCCCAGTTGGATTCTCAGGTCTTGGTTTACCAGTACGTTCCTACTCCTTGGGAAAAAAACCCTAAAACTTATTAAAAAGTACATGGGGAACTTGGAAAATTATGTATTTATTGTAGGAAATACCCTAAGCCATTTTTGAAAATAAAAATATTCAAGGTTCACATTTGATACCTGGATTTGAATTAAAGAGAAAGAAAGAAAGGAAGCATGCAGGTAGGAAAGCAAACATTGCTTCGAAAAAAACTGTTCAAATACCTGATCTTGGGAGGAAATGTTGATAATTTCCAAATTTTGGTCATGATTTCCCAAATATCTTGAAACGTACAATGATTAACTTTTCTCTGTTTGCATCTCCCCTAAGCATCTGGGATTTGGCATCTCATTTTCTCCCATACCAATGATCAACACATTAGGGTCTTCATTTCAATAAGTTTAATTTTCATTTACTCCTTCAGATATGCTATATGGTGAAAAGGTTACCCAGTTTCATTTATCAAGTGCCAGAGCTATCTTGCTTTTCTGGTTCTTAAATGATCCTAAATAAATCTGTACCCTGTACCAAAATAAATTAATTTACACAGTAACCAAATTTGGAATGGGAGGATCAGTCAGTCAATTCAAATGTGACTTTATTTATTTATAACTTGTTGGTTCAGTGGCTTGGGAAGGGAGATGAAGGCTGGTGTGGCTCTCTTCTCTGGCTTTCAGTGATGCTGTGCTGTCTGTTAAAGCACTGACTTAACAGGGAAGTACTAAAACTGATCTACTTTAAGATGTGAAAAACTCAGTTGATCAAAAAAGCAAAGCACGCTGTTGCTTGAAATCAAAATTCACTCTTAGTGAAAGCAAAAAGGCTGGTTGAGATCCTCAGTAGCTGAAACAAAGGATAAGTACAGCTGAAGAACACCAGAAATCTCCTTTAGGAGTACAAACCTACAGTTGTTCTTTACATTCATTGATTTTTATAAAATATAAGATTGATCCACACTTACTCTAACCCTGTCATTTAGTGATGTGACAATCAACCATATCTTTAATTAGGAAATAGAAAAAAACTACTATGCATATTTCATCCCAGTAGGAGTCTTCCTTTTGAAACAGGAAGGAAGTGGTTGTTCTTGACATTTCTCATGAACTTCGTCTCTTACATTTCCATAGTAATGGTCTCAACAGTGAGCCATCAATATTCAGATCACCTCAACCCAGAAATTTAAACAAAACCAAAATATTTTAAGAGCTCAGGAAGTAATCTTGCAGAGAACTTGTTTAACCCAATATATCCTAGAACAGTCAGCAGCTAAAGGAGAGTGTAATTTCTAGATAAAACAGAAGCTTTACTGTTTTTTACAATTCAGGACAGTTTCTGACCCCTTCTCATGCTGGTGTGACTATTCAACACAATACTACCTTCACTTTATTCCTTAGAGGAATATATTACTCAGTATGAGAATATTTTCCTAATATTCCAAACTCTGGCAGATATCAAATGAAAGAAGTCAATACACTACATTAACAAAAGAACAGGTAGCTACTTTTTGAGAAGAGTAAAACTGAGTCCACAGAATTAAATATAATATGCAGATATAAAAAATAGAAGTAGGTGCTTCTTAAACTGCCAATTCTGTGTAAGTAAGAAAAAAAAAGATGGATAGGTTTATTCTGTTAGCTCACTGATAGTGGACAGCATTTTCTTTTTTTAAAATATTTTAAAAACTTATTTATAATTTTGGAGCACCGCTTCAAATTTCATTATATGCCAAATTAATTCTTACCTCTTCAATTAGATTTTCACTGAATTTTCTGTGACTTCCACCAGCTGTGAACAACATCTAACTAGAATGTAATGTCTCTTTTTCAGCCATTAGAAGGAGGTTATTTAAATGTAGTTAGAAACTTTAAAAAAGGGGCAGGGAAGAATGAATGCCCTGCCAGAAGGGAAATCCATCCATCTATACCAGGAGGAAACACAGAAATAAAAAACCTCAAGCAACCTAGTCTAGTGAAAGGTGTCCCTTCCCATGACAGGATGGTTGGAATTAGAAGATCTTTAAGGTCCCTTCTAACCTAAACGATTCTATTGTTCTATGATTCTAGGATTATTTGAAAAGAAATAAATTATTGTCCTTTCCCGAACAATTTTTTTCAAAGATCCTTGGACCCCAGGGCTGAAAATGGCAGAGTTAGAAATGTACATCTTGCATAATGAGAAAGAAAACAGGAAACTATGAAAAGCAAAATCAAAGCTAGACCTGATCCATTTTTATGTGGCTGAAGGGAGTGTAGATCTTTGTGGGTATGAAATAACTGTCCTAGATTGCAAATGCAAGATGAAGCTGGGATTGTGTATTCTATTTTCCATCTGTTAGAGGTGGGGCAGTTATTTCTTGTTCATTGGATAGTTTTCTTTATTCCACAAACTAATCCTCCCTCCAGGAGATCTCTGCTGTTCATGGGCCATTAATTATTAATTATCTTCTGTTCATGGCCAGGGAGTGTCCCTGCAGGGCTGAGAAAATTCCACCATCCCATGGGGAGATGCTCTGCCAAGGGGAGGAGCCAAATATTCCTACCTGGATACAATCTGACCTGGGAACAGCACAGCAGCCTTTGCCCACTGCATTCCCAGAGGAGCAGCTTTCTTCCCCACTGCATTCCCAGAGGGAGCCCAGGCCCATCTCCCCCATCCCTGGAGCTCCAGAGGAAAACTCCCCCCTTGTGCAGGATCCTGCTCCAGCAGAAGCACAGCTGGCACTGCAGGAGGGTTGAGCCACCATGGGATGGGACTGCTGCCACCTCCGTGACCCACAGGGGGTCAGGGCATGTTCTGACTCTGTCAGTGTTGTTTTGTATTACTGCATTTTTATTTTTCCTAATAATGAACTTTTATTCCCACTCCCACATCTTTGCCTGAGAGCCCCTTAATTTCAAATTTACAATAATTCAAAGGGAGGGGATTTACATTTTCCATTTCATGGGCGGTTCCTGCCTTGCTTAGCAGACACCTGTCTTTTCAAACCAAGACACTAACTAAATGCATGATGTATTTAATTTGCTCTATTTTGTAAAAGAAGGAAAGAAGAAGGTTCTGAGCAGGAAAGCTCCAAGCCTTCTCTGGCAGCACTGAGGGCAGCTGCTGGAGAAGTAACACCTCCTGCTGTGCCTTCTGGCCTTGATTCCCTGGAGGAGGGATGCTGAGCCATGGAATGAGAAGGTAATTACAATTTTATAGGGTAAATTGGTGACAACAGTAAGGGAAAAAGCAAAAGAAAGTTTGTCAGGAAATCCTGGGAAACTGGAAAAAAAAAAGTTGGATTTTTTTGCCTGTACAATCAATTAAATCATGTTATAGGGGTCAACCTGTAAGGAGTCTAACCCTTAGGGGCAAAGACCATATCTTCCATTAAGTGTCTAAATATTATGAAAAGATACAAAGATACATCAGAGAAAAGTAACACTCAAAAATATTAGCAAGGCCATGGAAATATAGGTCTGCTTTTTATATTAGAATAATAGCCTAAATTCCCAATTGGGTATGTTGCTAAAATACATTTAAAAGAACAGAACTAAAAGTCATGTGTTTAACAAAGGCACAATGGAAAAGAGTTTTAAAGGATTTTGTAGACAAAAGTTATTTCTCACACACTAGAGGTCTTGTCTAATACATCAGTAGCCAAAACCCCAGACAACCACAAACTCTTCCATAAACAATCAAACAAAATTAAAAATCTCTTGTGGTTTCTAAAGTACAGCTGGAATTTAAAAAACCCAACTGCTTAGTTGAGGGTATAAAAAAAAAAAAAGGCATAAGGAATAAGAGGGATAGGATTACAACTCTTTCAAGATTAGAGAAAAAAAGCCCAATTTTCACAGTTGTCACTAAAGAAATCTGTGCAAGACTTGTGTTGTTTGAAATATTCATAAGCGATCCAAAAAAGGGAACAAGTAGAGAAGTGAAAAAATTTGCAGATGACAGAAAATGATTCAGGACATTTTAAACTGAAAGACATGCAAGAAATTGCAGCAGGTTTTCCTGATGCTGGGTGATAAAGAGCTGCAATTGCTGATGGAAGACAGTTCTTGTTAAATGCAGAGGAGTAAACACGGGACAGAAATTCTCACTGTACATAAAGAGAGGCAACTGCTAAATTAACTTTTGCCAGTCCTATAGGGATCAGAGTCACTGTTTCTGGTCTCTTCAGAAATCCTGCTTGGTAATAAAGAGATTTCATGCAGGCAAATAGAGAATGGTAAAGAATAAAACACAAAAAAATTTAGGGGAAAAAATTTAAGAGAACTACTTAACTTTGTGCCTGTTTAGAAATTCTTTTCTTGACTTGGAAAAGGAGGTAGGATCAAAAAAATAGGTAAGAGGAAAGTAATGAAAAATCTTCTCTATAAAGTATTTTGAGAAATTTGCAAATTTAAACAAGTACTATGAGACTTTTCAGATGAAAAAATTGAGGGTGAGTATGACAGAGATCAACAAAAACATGAACTGCATGGAGAAAGAGAATGAGGAACAGGTCAGTAGAAAATTCTTGCAATATTCACTTTTGAGAACAGAAAAAAATAAAACAAGCTGCTTTGAAACGGATAGCAATAATCTTTTTTTTTTTCACCCGGTATATGATTAGACAGTAGAATTCAATGGGGTTTTCAGAAGGTCAGAAACTGAATTGGTCAAAATCAGCCACATTTGTGGGAGAGAGCTCTTGTGGCAACTTCTAGAAATCCATCCTGCAGCAGAGGATGAGAGAAGGCTGGAGGGACACAGCACTCTGAGCACTGTTTGGTGTTTTGAGCAGGTGTTTTTATCCAAAACCTTAGGACCACTAACATGGCAGGTTTCAGCTCTTTTACCACTGGTTTATTTAGACAGAAATGTCACAGAATTCTTGATATTATGCCCCATATCTTTAAATGAATTGCTTTCATTATTTGTTTGTTTGTTTATTTAAGGTGTGTGAAAACAGTCTAAGTGTCAAAGAGACATTATTCTGCTTCTGCTGTGGTGTCAATGGCCCAGAACAGAAAGTAAACCAGTTTGGGCTAAGTTATTTTCTTTCTATTTCAATAGCTTGATTAGATATGTTGAACTCTAAAAAGCTGCCCTGGCAAAAAATGTATTCTGTTTTCACTGTCTACTGCTATCTATTTTATCTACCCAAATATATACTTATTTCATGGACCTCTGAAAAGCTTTTAAAATAATAGTGATGAGTACTGCACCTTTCCCTGGCCTGCCCTTTCTGACTGCTTGGGTAGTCATTAATCCTGTATTTCATGAAGTAGTAATTCCTGTATTTTGCAAGCAGACTGAAGGCAAATTGACAAATTAAATTCTCCATGTATTTTGCAATAGAAAAATGCAATGCCTAGTGAATCCTTGCAATGCCTTAAATCCCTCATAAGTACTTGTAAACTGTGATTTAATACCCTCTTCAGTGCCTTTCACTAGTCTAAATGTGTTCAGCTCTTGAATCCCTTCCTAGTAAGAGTCCTTCTGTTTGGAGGAAGCTGGGAAATTGTTTAGATAAGCAAACGAGTGCTCACAATGTTGTCTCAGCGAACTTTCTATTAGTTTTTGGAAAGATTCCAGATTCCAATTTAAAGTAAAGTGCACCAGACTGAGTTCAGAGGGGTAGAGAAGGGAATTAAAAAACTGATTCAGCTGCAACAACAAATACAAGTTTGACCCAGGATTTAGCTTTGGCAAGGTGCTCCAAGTACTTTCCTTAAGCAGTCTAAGGAGGAATGGTTTATTTGAACAAGTTCAAAAGATGAAGTATCTTAACACTGGGGTTAGTTATCATGTTTACCAGGCACAGAGAAACACTGATTTAGTAAAAGTGGCACATGTTTTGCATGTAATACACTATAATCACACATTTTACTGCTTCCTGTACTGCAGTGAATTTTGCATATAACAAATGTTCCCCATCAGCTCTCCTTTCTCTTCTTTCCCTCTTTCCAACCCCCTGCCCTTCCAAGAATAAATGTTCTGTTGCTTCTGTAGGAGTTAAAGAAGTTTGATCCCCCTTTTTTTTTTTCTTTTGGCTAATGTAAGCAGGAATGTTGCAAAATACTATATTCATCTTAAATCTGCTTTCTTGGTATTCAAATTTGCAGCAAATCAACCTTTGGCTTCAGATTCCCTGACAAAGACTTAAAGACACACAGAGCTGCCTGTATACAACTATAAACTCCATGTTTTCTAACAGCAAATTTCTTAGCTAACCTCTTTTTCAGCTTTGCTCCAAAGTACCTATTAATTTAGATTATTCAGATCTGCGGCTTTCCACTCATCCTTGGAAATAGTATAATTGTATTCTAAATTGTAGCCAAACTGCTTTTATCACTACCTATTTTTCTCACCACCAGCACCAGGCACTGATGTTCCAAGAAAGTAATCCCAGATACCACTGAAATTAACGGATTGGTTTCTCTTCCAGGTTAAGGCAAAGGGAATTTCATTCCAACAGAGCACATCAGAGGAGCTCAGAAGTTCATTGAGATTTGGCCTCTAATTTGGTGTGACCTTCTCTCAGATGTTCCTTTAATTGAATCTCAGCTGATAATTATCGAATGGCTCAGTCCTTTTATATTATTTTTTTTTCTCTGTCCCATTTCTCAAATGGAATAGATTGTTGCCAAATGAGGCAGAGCTGTTTGGAGTAAGTCTTGGCATTAGCAGTCCTGACAGTCCTGTTAGATTTGTTTAGTTTCCCTTCTAATCTCTGCATCCAATCCCAACTTCACAATTTGCTAGTTAAGAAGGTTTAAAAACACTCAAACAGAAAACATCACCTGACACTGAAATGGTTTGATTTCCTTGATATCATTATTTTCATTCTGATTTATTCTCTCCTTTTGCCTTTTTTTCCCCTGAATTGTTAAGCTACCTGTGTTGCCTACGCTCCACCATCTCCATGTGCCACCCAAGGCAGCGCTTGGACACTTTGGCATAACTGCCCTCTTGTCTGTGCCTGAAAATCTTTTCAAGGACATGAAGAGAATGAAGAACATTCAGGAGAAAATTCTTCCGTGATTTAACATCAGTGGGTCCAGAAGAGTTTAACTCTTCTAACACTTTACTTGAAAAATACCTGGCAGTGAGATTAAAACACTGACATCCACCAGGGTCTGATGCTCCTCAGTGAAACTGTTGTAGGGGAAAACACTGAGGATAAAAGACCTGGCTGGACAAATCACAGCTCCTCCAGACCTCCCTGTACAAGCTGGAAAACCTTTAAAATTGGTCCTGCTTACAGAGAAGTAGCATGTTTTAACTATGTCAAAAGCACAGTTCAATTATTGCTTTATTAAAACATCCATTCTGAATAGGCTTATATTTTACTGCCTGGTTTCAGGATGTAAATGTGCATAGTTCCACTCAAAAAGATGGCTACATAAATAAATAAACAAACAGATGAAAGATTTTGGATTAATACTTTAGAAAGTTTGGGGCTAATTCTGAGAGATTTTGAAATGGCATTTCTATTTATCTGGATGGATATTCAGCTTTGGGAATCCGTAGAAGATCTCTGTCAATCTAGGATTTAGCAAGATTAACCTCCTTTCATACCAAGGTTTTTTTGAGTCTGACAGCTCCTTTTCATCTCTTTAAGCTATTACTGCCAGTTAGTAGAAGCTTTCTCGAACAGAAAATAACAGCTTATTTTAATCCTGATTCAGGAAAAGTTAATTTTATACACTTACTCAAGTTCCACAGAGATCTAATCAGAGTCCTAAATGTCATTCTGAGTAGAAATCCTAGGTCATGGTCTTCATAAACATCTTATAAATAAATATATTCTCCCAATTTCAATAATGTGCCAAAAACTCCCAGCACTGAAATCTCAACTAATGGCATTTAGCAATTAAATATTAAAACTAGGCAAAAATATAATGGGTAGAATGTATATCAATTGCAACCACTTTTCTTGATGCTAACATTTCTCATCAGATTTGGATTTGGGTAATATGTATTTGTAAACACTGGAGTAATTTTCTGAGCACCTTTCTGAGCTATAGGCTGTCCAACTCTTTCGTCTGCTGAACAGATCCTTTAATTTGACTATTTTGCATTTAGCTTTTCCAAACATGAGCAGCCATGGTTAGGGCAAGCTGATATTCCAGTGTCTCAGAGAGGACTCATGAGACAGGTCATGAGTGTGATTGTCCAACTTGTGATTGTTGGACAGCCAAAAATCCAAAGAGCAGTAATAAAATGTAGAACAGGTAGAACTTGGCTAAACTCATCTCTGTGTTTGATATCTTGCTTAGATGGGAACTTTATTTATGAGTACAGATGTTTTGTATTCTTCTTACTGTTCACATAGAGGAAGAAAGGAGAGGTGAGCTCTCATGTTTGGGCAAGTTTGATTTCTGGTGTAACTTTAATGGTCTTTGGTCCTTCATGTCCTTAAGCACCATCTATGTCTTTAACTCATCTTGTGCCTGTTTCATGCATGTATAACATTCTTTCACGCTACACCATTTGCTTAAATCCTCTTCCATCAGCTCTCTGAATTCTGACAGACAGGAGTTTTGAAATACAAGGAACAAAATAAGATTTATAAAGCAGTTTGCACGCCATTAACTTTCCACACAATTAGCAAGTAAAAGCTTCTGGACATTTGTAACACCAAATTTCAGCAACCATAATTAAGTTATGCTCAGTGTAGGTTGATTTCTCTCATTACATGAACAATCTAGCACTGGAGTGTGATGCTACAGTGAAATAACAGTGAACTTCAGGTTGTGCTGGTGATTACAGCTGCCGTGGGTCTGTTTTTAAATAATTATTTTAGTGTTAAGCCTCTTTTTGCCTTTAAATCCCAGCCTGTCTTCCTTCCTAGGATAACCAGTATTTGGTTAGAGACAGTCCCATGGGAAGGGGCATATATGATATATGGAGACATATATTTGTGTCCCTGAGCATGCTATACTGGGCTGGTCTTTTCTCAGCACACATGAAAATAAACATATGCGGTGCAAAAGCTGCAGCAGATAAAGTTACAGCATGCAATAAAGGTAAAATAAATGGGAACAGATAATTAAAGAAATAGCTTAGAAAAGATTTTTTGGGGTGACATATGAAAGCTGAGTAATTTCCATATTGAAAGAAAAGTTTTTAATTATTCACACAAATTTCCTGTCCAGATGTAAAGGCCTCAGTTTGAATGTCTTTCCATTTTTCCTTGCTTTAAACACTGATTTGGTGTTTGGACACTAAGAAAATTACATTGGTCTGAACTTCATCTAATTCTTTTGTGAAATGAGTCTCCAGTTCTTAAATGATTTCTATTCTTTGATTCGTGTAACCAGCTGAGTAAGCTAATAAATATGTAAAGGTAATTCAATTAAAAATGGCATTGAAAAGCAGGAAAATCCAGAGTTATATGAATAATTTCACACCACATGCAAAATTGTCAAATTTTATCAGCTAACCTTGTGTAAAATGAAAATAGCATTTTTTGACAAGTCAAGCAGCATACATAGACTAAGAAGGCAATTTGTCCATCGTGCTGTGTAAATACACTTGGGAAGCAGAATTATGGGGGAAAAAACCTGTAGGGAACTTGATATAAAGCTTTAATGCAGGATAGGACTCATGTCTGTTGTTGTTTAAATGTTAAATGTCTGAGTGCCTGCCAGGAATTGGGTTGTCCCAGAAAAAGGCCCATCACACATTGGCAGGGATATTTTACACAGACTGGATGAATTTCCCTCTGAGGATTCTTTTTTTTTTTTTTCCCAATGGTTAAAAAGGGAACTTTTTTTCCCCAGTGGTTATAAATGTGCTAAGTAGTTCAGGGTTAGATTGCTCTCTCCCTTCACCCTCTACAAACTGTTTCTGGGTAATTCAGATTCCTTATAATTGTCTTTCGACTCTGAACAGGAAGGTATTTATTGACAGGGAAAGAGGAAAACCATCACTTACCTCACCATTACTTGCTTTTTTTGTTTTCTTGATGTGTTTCAGTTCCTCAGTTCATGGATGCTTTTGTAGCACAGCCCACAAATGGCACACACATTTTATGTCTTATTAAATATTACTCTTTAATTAATTTTTATTTTTTGGTTTAGATACACAGAGGGATTAAAACATGAGTGAGCACTATCTAAATGCTGGAGGGGTTATCCAAATGTATGTCAACCATACATTTGGAGATGAAAAAAACATAATTTACAGTTTGATAAATACTAAAATCAAGGAGAATAATTTTTCCTTGGCCATACATTAAGGAAGAATAAAGCAGAGGCCTTGTTATGAAGTAGAAAATATATATCCAAGTGTATTAAATTTTAAAAAGCTTTTTCTAACAGAGGAAAAAAATCCATGTTCAAGAAGAAAGACTTGTTGAAGTATAAAAGGGCAATTTGCCAAAAGAATTATGTTTCTGAAGGAAGCAGTGCATGCCAAATTTTAATCCAAAGCAAAATGTCTGTAGCTGTGGTCTTAACTTCTGGAACAAAGGGATTGTATGCTACATAACACTTGTAAAACAAGCAAGTAATCTCTGCACATGCCTGTGCAAGAAATGAATGGAACATTCTCAATTTATAAATGAGTAATTGTGAATCCTGAACATTTTTAATTAGTTTGTTCAGTTCCACCACAAGGAAGCCAGAATAGGAACGAGGATGGCATGGTAATAAGACCCTGTACTAAAAAGAAACCCCAAACCCCCAAAGATACTCTGTCTACATCCTTCAGCTGAGTAAACCTGATGTTCTAGACCACCTCCAAACTTTCATGTATGTGATTAGAAGCAGCCCTTCTTAACAGAACTAAATATATGATTTGGCCCAAGTTCTTGAATAAGAAAGAAGTGAGACAGGCACCAGTCCATGTTGTAGATATATGAAGACAGGCTGAGAGAGTTGGGGTAGTCAAACCTTGAGAAAATGAGGCTCCGAGGAGGTGTTGTTAGCACCTTAGGGGCTACAACAGAGCTGGAGAGGGATTTTACAAGGGAATATAGTGATAGGACAAGGGATAATGGTTTTAAACTGGAAGAGGGCAGATTTAGATTAGATTGTCTTTAACATGTGGGATTGGTATGTACATCCTACAGCCCTGAACCATCACTGCCTGAAATGACATCAGCTGAATTCTTCAGTCCTGTAGGTGGGGTGTTTGAGTGGCACATCTGGTATGGCGTGCTGTCAACACTGGGAATAGTGTGAGGCTTTGAGGCTTTAAAATTATTCATTTGGTTACCTTAGACCCTCACTTGGAGTATATGGGATTATACAGAATTATCCAGTTAGTTTTAAGAGACTGTGCTAAACTGGAAGTGCATCATGGAACCATAGAATGGTCTGGGTTGGAAGGGACCTTAGGGATCATCTGGTTCCAACACCACCCACCAGATCCTTTGCTTAGGACCAAATCCAACCTGGCTTACACACACTGGGTGTTTTGGTTTGAAAAGACAGATGTCTGCTAGGGAAGGCAGGAGCCTCCCCTGAAATGGAAAACGTAAACCCTCTCCCTCCGAATTATTATGATTTTGAAATTAAGGGGCTCTCAGGCAAAGATTTGGGAGTAGGAATAACAGTTTATTAACTGGGGGAAAAATAAATAAAATAAAAAATTCAGTAATACAAAACAACACTGCCAGAGTCATAACAGGCCCTGGCAGCCTGTGGGTCAGGGTGGTGGCAGCAGTCCCATCCCATGGTGGCTCAGCCCTCCTGCAGTGCCAGCTGTGCTTCTGCTGGAGCAGGATCCTGGATAAGGGGGGAGTTTTCCTCTGGAGCTCCAGGGCTGGTGGAGAAGGGCCTGGGCTTCCTCTGGGAATGCAGTGGGAAGAAAGCTGCTCCTCTGGGAATGCAGAGGGGAAGAAAGCTGCTCCTCTGGGAATGCAGTGGGAAGAAAGCTGCTCCCCTGGGAATGCAGTGGGAAAGAAAGCTGCTCCTCTGGGAATGCAGTGGGGAAGAAAGCTGCTCCTCTGGGAATGCAGTGGGGAAGAAAGCTGCTCCTCTGGGAATGCAGTGGGGAAGAAAGCTGCTCCTCTGGGAATGCAGTGGGAAGAAAGCTGCTCCTCTGGGAATGCAGTGGGCAAAGGCTGCTGTGCTGTTCCCAGGTCAGATTGTATCCAGGTAGGAATGTTTGTCTCCTCCCCTGGGCAGAGCATCTCCCCATGGGATGATGGAATTTTCTCAGCCATGCAGGGACACTCACTGGCCCATGAACAGAAGATAATTAATAATTAATGACCCATCAACAGAAGAGATCGTCTGGAGGGAGGATTGGTTGTGGAAGAGATAAAGAAAACTGCCCAGTGAACAGAACTGCCCCACCTCTAACAATAGAATACACACCCCTCTTTCCAACCTAAGACACTGGGTCATTTTGAATCTCAAGGCCAAGGCTTAGAGGAACACAAATAAAACCTTAAAGGTGCTCTGAAATTTGCTGAGTAAACTGTAGGCACAAACCTCACAGCTGGTGTGAAAGAACAACACAACAACTGAAAACATTTCTCCCTTGCCAATTTTGAAAGAATGCTCTTTTCTAAATGCAGTGCTTTAATGCTTTAATGTTTTGCTTTGTTGGAAGACATAAAGGCTATTTTTGTACTTCTGAAGAAAAGAGCTTAGAGTTAACTGCCAGCTCCTGTCCTTTGGGGTATTTGTTTTGCCAGTATCAGTTCCATAAAGAGTCTTGGCTTATCTCCTCTTCACCTCCACAGTGTATGCTGCTATTGCCAGTTTGCAGATAAACTCAGCTTTGTCTCAGGAGGATGGAGACTGCACATGAGATATAGATAAAAGGGGAAGAAGTCTCTTTTTGAGACTTATATGTGATTAATCACTGGTTGATATTCCCTCCACTTCTTTTATAGGTTTGTTGCATAAGACTCCTGACTAATCCCCCTGAAGGGCTGTAATTTGAAACAAAGTTGAAGTGAACAATATTACTTTAAAACAAAACAAGTAGCATATAGGAACAGAAGCCAGTAAATACACACAGGGCAGATCCTGTGAAAGTAAATTGATAATAATTCAATTTGATGAGGTTAATTATACTCAGAAGGGCTTTTCTTGCCTTAAATAAAATCTGTTTTGGTTCCCTGTAGATATGGATAATGCTTAATGGGCACTTGTGGTATTGGAATATAGTTACTTTGTGGCTGTCTGTGCTTTTCAATGGCCTAATCATAGGTGTGGGAAAGCCTTAAAATAAAGCAAAATTCAAAATTCTCTACTTCAAAGTCATAAGTACTTCCTGGGGCCTACCTGTCACCTTTCAATAAAACAAGTAAATACCAATCTATCAAAACTATGGTGCTGCATTCATGACAGGCACAGCTGGCTCCCTGCAAAGAAACAGCATTACAGATGAGAGATCAGACAAAAGTTTTCCATCATTTTAGAATATACTTCTTACCTAAAAACTTCTTGTCAAGAAGAAAATTCTTAATTATCTGCCTGAGAAAACCCAGGAATCTATTAAGTTTGGGGCTGATAAACTTTTAGCTCTATAACAGTACATGGTCTCTCGAGGTCGCAGCCCTGGGAGGTAACATGCCTTGCTCTAATCAGAATTTGTCTCAGGAATATTTATGGTTCTTTGTACCTGACACTGGCATGCAAAGGAAAATCCTTTCAGAAAACAGTTCAGCTGCCTTTGTGAGTTCAGATAATATAAAAATCTTCTTCTTAAATCCTTATTTTTATTATTATTTTTCAAAGAATTCTGAATAAACACAAACATTTTTTATTCCTTACTCCCAATCTGTGTGCTGTCTTCTTTCAAATGACACATCACTCCACTGTATTGGCATTCCTGAAAGGTGAAACTGGAGTTTCTAACATGATTATTTTCTTTGCAAGCCATATCCTTTCCAGAAGTAAAAGTTGTTAAAAATACAATTTACCCATCCATCACAAGTCTTGCATGTGCACCTAGGCATGTGGTTAGTGATCAAGTCCATTCCTAGGTTCTGCCTTTACAAGTAAGGATAATGCAGTACAAAACTCAGTCTAAATAGGATTTCCTTTGTCTACTTGACATAGGCTTTTGAGTTTTCTTATAAAACATTTTACCCTTCCACAAGCATGTAGAAGAATGGATTAGTGGTTCAAGATTTTTCTTGACACAGATGACAGCAATTCCCAGATTTAAAACAGTGGAGTTTTGTTTGGGTTTTTTTTTTTTTTTTTTCCAGGCTTCACTATCCCTGCTGGAAGGGTATTTGAGAACCCAGCTGATCTCACCTAATGTCTATTTTAATCTCTTCACAGACACTACTCAAGCTCATTCTATGTTCTCCTTTACAAATTCCCCTCTCCTCAAAACTTAGTAAGAAAAAAATGCATTCTATGTCAATCTTTCAATACTTTAAAAGTAAAAATCTGAATTAAGTTTCTGTGTCCTTTGATTACAAGATTGCTCATTTTCCCATTCCTATTTATATTCTGCATTATTGAATGTAGGTAATTAGAACTATATTACAATGCTGACAAGATTACACCAATTATTAGAATGAAGAGTGAGATTAATTTCCTAATACTGGTAAAATTATATCTACTAAAGGGTCTTCAAACTTTACAAAAGTAAAAACTTTGGATATAACTTGTGTTTCATCTTGTTTCTCTAGCTTTGGAACATACTGCCAAGCCAAGATGGACCCAAACATTCCCCTCTCTCTGTAGCCTTACTTCTTTCACAAAGCTTTGGGTAATTATGGTATCTCTTCTGTCAAACCCTCTCAACAACGTGAATTGTGAACAAAAATGTGACATCATTCCCCCATTTCTTTCCTTTCCCTGAACTGTTCATTGCTCAGGTCCCTGGGACAATCCCAGAGATTGCATGTCAATACAATTTTTTTCCTTTTTTTTCCTTTTTTCATTTGTAATATATTTTAGACATCAAAATGTACTGTGAGATGAACATAGATTTTCTTTTACAGAGGTTAATGTAAGCTACAAAGTAATTAGGGGACCTCTTTATGTCACAAATTAAATCCGTGGTACATCTGGTGATTCAGCTTTGAATTCTGAAATTCCACACTACTGACTGGCACAATGCATCAAAACTTCCCCACAGCTGGCAGTCTCAGCTCTGTGTTAATGCAAGAAGATGGAATGTGGAAGGTGCCAAGGTGGCTTTTAACTCAAATGACTCTTTATCTCTTAAAATTAATCAAATTTTTCTTCAAGTATGCAGACAGCAATCAAACTGAATCCAGAGGGGGAAAAAAAAAAAAAAACCACAATAGAACAAGTCTGTTATTTGTCTAGGAACATAATAGGATCTAGAGTGGACTACTTACTATCTTATTCAGAAATGCTTTAAAATATTTAAAATCTATTTGGCTGATTCTGCCAAAGAGTCTGGGAATTCATTGGGATATAAAGGTATTTGTGGTCTGCAGGGAATAGTTTAAAATGAATGGCCACCAGTACCTATGAATAACTTATTTGTCACATTTGAGTCATAACATTTCACAGCCTAATAAGGAAAGATGTGCAGTTTTATGTGTTTAATTTACATATGTAAAACTGAATCGAGCATTTCTTTGCACACCCAAGCACAGTAAATAACAGTAGATTTGTGATAACAGCATTAGCTACAGCAGGTTCATGAATTACTATGTAATGTATCCCTGTACAATTTCAATACAGCCCATTTTTCTAGTCCCTCTTTGCTGCTGCTCTAAATTCTTTATCTGGGAAGCTGGAGACTAAATATAGCATTCACTATGCCTTGAACTGGGAGGGATGGATAGACTGAAGATGGCTTTGATGATTATGTATCTATGATTGCATGAATATTCATGTTTGCATAAAAAAATGTTATCATTGGTTATTCCAACAGAATTGTACATTTTGTTAGCCCTGGGTTACTGCATAGGAAGGAAAGTTCTCACAGGGTCAGAAGGAAAGCAGCAGGATTAAACTATTCTTTTCTGCCCAGTGTTTCCCTGGTTTTCATGATCTTTTCCTAAGTACCCTCAACCATTCAGAGGACACAGGGGTAGAAAAAATATTTACTTTTTTAGGACCTTCCTCCACAGCCAGGTGGTCAGCAAGGTTAGGTAAGAGTTGGATGTGATGTTGCCTCTCTGATGAGTGCATTACTTTTTTGAGTCCTGTATAAAGTTTCCAGAGAGACCAGGAAATGAAACATGAAATCCATTTTCCTAGGCCAGATCTCTAATCATGAGGCTAAGATTTTTCTATATCTTTTTTCCACTACCAGTAGAACGGAAGCAATTAGGAACTTTTCTCTGGAATGAAAAATATAGAAGATTTAATCTCCTTAATCCCCTCTCAGTTCTTTTAAAATATATATTTTTAAATCCATAACAGAGGATGGAATCAAACTAGGAAGCAGAGAGTGAATGAATTTGTATTCACATCCATATTTAGTGTTTCTCACTTGTTCTATCCAAGACATTTCACAAATCTCTGGACATTTCATGGGGTTTTTTCCAGGATTTTCATTCTTTTTGTTCTTCTGTTGAGGTACGTTGCTCTCTCTCTATTTTATATTGGTCACTGATGCTTTTAGATTTTGGATCCTGTGCCAGAGACTTCCAACTCAAGGGTGTGAGTCTGATTCTCTACTACCACTGTACATATTTTATAGATAGTAAAAACGACATTTTGCATATGAATTTATCTTTCATTGTAATGTGCCCACATTGCAGACAGCCTCATGCCACAGTGTGAGCCATTTGTTCAGGGAAATTTCTTGGAAAAATGGGAGAAAGCACATAAAAGTTTGGAATTCAGTGGAAACTCAGGTATGATTATTCAGTGCACCCTGAGGTAGCTATGTCCCTTTTCCAGGAATCATACAATGAATTTAACATTTTCTGAGAATAAAATTGGTTGAGAATATGCAGTAAAAGCTTATTTGCATTTCATAAAAAAATGACCAGATTTATGCGAATTTTCATGAACTGCTGATGATGAGCAAGAAGGTTTTCAATCAGCCTTTCTGGAAAGAAACTTTGAGGAAGTTTTTACAGGGGAATTAGTCAGGACTGCCATGAGGATTGAGAGCCAGCTCACCTGTGAATTCATGCTGGTCAGGCAGACAGGTGAAATCTGTGATGTCCCTGGGACAGGGCTGCCCAAAGAGATGGTCCTGCCATGCTCTTACTCAATACTGTCACAATTTGTGTCAATTTTAGCCATTTTCTGCTGATTCCTAGGGAGAAGTGTGACTTCTTTAGCACAAAAGCTTGATATTTTTTTATGTGATTCTTATTTTTTTCACTCTGTTTGGATTTTTGTTTTGTTTTGGTTTGTTGTTTTTTTCAGGAATACTGAGGAATGGTAATTTTCTTCCAAGGAAAATTTGCATATCTGAATTACTTCTTAAAAATTTAATTTACTTCCTTTTATTTACTTAATTTCTCCCTAGTGTTCCTTTTCCTCATACAAAGAAAGAGACCAGCATTTGGAATTTCAGGGATGATTTTTGTTGGACTTCTTGCAAACACTTGGTTTTTACCATATTATAATGCACATCAGTTAGTGGTCTTCACTAAGGAAATATTCAGAATTAGAGAAATCCTAAAGGAAACTCTGGGTTTATATGGAGGAGAAATATTCAGACAGATCCTAGTTAAAACTACCAGAGATTTATGAAAGTAAATAAAATGAACCCTGTACTTAATGGTTTAATCCAAATCCTTTGGGATTACAATGAGACCTCTATGGGGAGATATTGCACATCTGCTGAATGGGAATAGGAGGATTTATTCATTCTTCTGCAGCATCTGGTTCTTGCACACATCAGGGAAGATGAAAGTTCATAGCTCTGATCCAGTATAGCAATTTCACTGCTCCATAAAATCAGGACAATTATATTTACTTCTTCTTTTCCAAAGCACATTTTCTCAGCTGTGATACTAAAACATGGAAGAACAGTGATTGCCACGTTCTTAAATGTCATCTGATAACAAGAACACCTATTAAAAAGTACTATGAAGATCCATATCTAATTAATCTGCCAATTATGATGAAAAAATAACATAAACAATTAAGGTTTAATTATGTCCATTAAAATATTTTAAGTGCAATCTACTTGAGAAAGACGATTAAGGCTTTACTGAGATATTTCAAAGCAGCTACAAGTTGCTATCCAATCCACTTCCAGAGTGTCAATTAGCTACTTTCTTACTGATATTTAAATGGTGTTTGAAATGCCAGCAAAACACTTTAACACATCTAGATGCCTGATAGGTTAATCAAATGGTAACAGATTGGTTTCCGATGTATAATTTTGAATTAATGACATTATACCTAAGTTTTCTTCAACAGTAG
This sequence comes from Taeniopygia guttata, assembly GCF_048771995.1. Classification (NCBI taxonomy): domain Eukaryota; kingdom Metazoa; phylum Chordata; class Aves; order Passeriformes; family Estrildidae; genus Taeniopygia; species Taeniopygia guttata. Next base: position 4,801,002 of record NC_133028.1, read on the forward strand.
CAATCTAATTTTTACATTACAAACAAAAATGTGCAATATTAAGTCTATAATTAAAATCTTAATTGATTCAGGAAGTCGTAACAATAAAAAGGTTGTTGAAAATTGAGTTTATTTTATTATTCGTGATTCCCCATGTTCCCTTCAAAACAGAAATAATATGCATATTATTCATTAAATTCTAAATTCATATTATTTAGATTTAATGGGACTCTCTACATTGAAATAAATTAAAGAAGGATCAGGCCATATCTCTACTGTCTTTGTTTACTAAACAAGCATACAGTGCATCATTTTTCTGGCCCCAAGAATTCTTCATTTAAGGAACACAGGACGTTAACATAGATCAAAATTGCTTGGGTTTGCAAATCCTGATTTTTAGGTTTGGGTGTCCAGCTAGGGACAAACCAAAATCTTCCTGTGGGAGATAAAGATTTGAGATCCTCCTGTTCATGGCCTGAATCAGATCTTTGGAACACATTGTTGGTCAACTTGAGACATGATGAGTTATACTAGCCTTCTCATTATGGTACTGGGTAAGGAATAAAATGTTTTCAGCATATCACTATTGATTTTTATTTTTTTATTTCTATATTTCTATTTATTACACTAAGGAAGTGAATGATGCACTAATTATAGCATGTTAATAAAAACATCATGTATTGCATCTAATCACAATCCAACACAAATTTTGCTGCAGTAGCAATAGCAATTATCTCTCTTATCTGTTCTTTAAGTAAATTTTAAAATAAATATTTTAGACATTAATCAGCCTCAATTCTCTTTCAAAAGTTCTGTTTTTTCTTGTATATGCCATTTTTAATAGGCTGTCTTTCCTAACAGAAATTCATGAGGCTCTCCAGTGACACATCAAGATGCAGCCTGGGAGAACCTCTGCTTGCTAAATCATTTACTTCATTATTTGCTGCTCTCATTTAGTGAAAAAACCCCACTCTTAATTTCTGTAATACAATTAGTAGTTTTAGGCTATGCTGTTAAAACATGCTGTAGTTTGATAATGCTTGAATATTTGGATTTTAGCCTCAGTATATATCAGCATGTAGTACTGGATATTATTTTAAGCAGACAGCATGTCCTCTCATCTAATTCATATTTTAATAATCTAGAATTTATCTATGGGACAAATGAATATGAGATTAACCAGAGAACAAAAATATAAATAAAGCAATAATAAAACACAGAGGTAAAGACATTATGTAAATTGCACAGTTAAGTTCATAAATCTGCAAATTTCATTCTCCTTTCATCCATCTTTTTCCCTTTTTGATTTCTTGCTGGTCATGTAATTTGTATCATTTTTCTCTCACTGGGATGCAAATCATGACTCATCTAGAAAAACAAGAGAAAAGCAGTAGGATTCAACACACAGATTATAACACTGCAATTTAGGTGAGTGATAGCAAAACTCTACATTTGTGGTGTGACAGTGAACTTATTCTTCTGTGTAAAGGAAGTGAGACAGAGTGGAGTTTCAGCAGCACCAAAAGCAGTCTGGGTTGCACAGCACAAAGAGGTTTTGTTCTGCAGAAAAGCCATGGATTATGGGAATTTTTGCAACCTCTAACTCCATATTTTTAAGAACAACTTAAACAAATGTTCATCGTAAACTTTTCTGATTAATTAATCCCGTCTCTGTGCCTGAGTAGTCAGCACAAATGACCTCTTGAAATCCCATCCTAGCCCACTCTCTTTGATAAATAATTTAAAAACATTTATTTTTTGCAAAAAATATTTTGCAAGATACTGATATGAGTAAAGAAGGCAGTAAAACCTAGTGAAAAAAAAATATTTATTTAAAGTATCGTCATCCAGGAATCTGCATCTGAAACAAAGGTGTTTCAAATGCAGAAGAGGAAAAAATAATCAAGAAGGGAATTTCTTTGTATCAATGCCTCAGACAGGAAATTGGGACAGACAAGTCATAAAAAGGGGTCAAATGAGCTGGAAATAGTGATTCATTTTTCAGTTACTTATCAATCTATAAAAATTAGTGTCAGAAGGATATCAGGCTGTGAAATAAACTTAACCTAAGGAAGAATAATTATGAGAGATCTCAGTCACAAAAGTGATAATCATGAATGAATTATAAGATCAGTGGAGACAGCTTTTTGTATGGGCAGAAAGATAGATATGAGAAAAATACCTAAACAGTCATACCAATTTTCAGTTTGAAAATTCAAGTGACAGAAGATATTAGGGGGTGGAGAGGAAGTGGTGGTAAGCTGAGCATAGATATAGATATAGATATAGATATAGATATAGATATAGATATAGATATAGATATAGATATAGATTAGATATAGATGATATCGATATAGAGATATAGATATATAGATATATTTATATACACACAAGTTCACTGTCTCTGCTGTCTGTGGTAGTACTCTCACACAGTGCCACAGAAAATTAATTTTTCCACTTCCTCAGCTGCTCCCAGCTCTACTTGAATCTTCCCCACTCCATACCTTCTAGTAATACAAGGACCAGCCAAATTTTGTTTAGAATTATATATATATATATTTTTTCCCACCAAACAGGCATGGCTGGCACCTCAGGATCAGAGAGACTTCAGCCAACTCCTGTTCTAACCACTACCCAAATTTCCAAAAAAGGGCTGCTCAGAAAGCAGAAGCAAGTACTTGTGTACCTTTGCCTTATTACTTTTTATATTTTTCTCTTGATGGATTGCAAATAGATAAGCACAGTTAAGAGGCTGTTTACCTGCAGCTGGAGAAGAAGATGGGGAGTGAAGAATTGGACACAAAACAAAACAAAAAATGTGATAAATTAATAATCTCATTGACTCTAAGTGTCAAAACAAATTTTAAGTAAAATATATTTTTCTTTATTATTTAAAGTGTAATTTTTTTCTGCTTTTTAAAGCTATAAAATAGTTATTGGCTTTCCCTTTACTTTCTGGACCTGCAAACTATCACCTTATTATTTTCCCTTTGATTTTTGCCATTTTTAGAAATTGATTTAATGACGATTTCAAGATTTTAATCAACTTCCAATTTATTCCAGTAGAAAAGAAATTTGATTAAAACGTTTCATTCGTGTCTGTGCTATTTTATAAACAGGAAGATTTGATACAATGAGCTTAGAATTTACTACAGATCAGCTTTAACCCAAAATTTCCTCTTGTCAGTGAGATATGAAGCCTCCATTGCACTCAAATATCAGCTCAGCTGCAGGGTGTTGTAGTGTCCTTACTGCCTGCATGGGTACCTCCTGAACAATGTATGGTGACAATGATGACAACCCAAATCTCACACTTGGAAGCAAATTGCCTTAATCTGTATTAAAGTGCTCATTATTTGATTTCTGAAGATGGCAATTAAGTACAGCTTCGAGGATTTCTGTGTCAGCTGCAGGTAAACATTCTTCAATGACTCACCACAACTCATCAGAAAAAATCTTGGAAATACTGAATGCTCTGTTGCAGAACAGATGTGTCTCACCATTATAAATCAATGTATAAATGAAAATAAATAGGGTTGTTTGACTTTTAAAAAAATGCATTTTAAAAGCAAACCAAAAAAATTCTTTGTAGGTGCAATCTAAAACTCAAAATATTCAAAGCAAAAGGGATTAAATTGAGTGTTTTGAAACATTTTAATCAGTTCTAGTCTCTGCACTCTTCTTAATACACTGATTAACATTTACAGTTTTCATGCAACGATCTGAATAATGACATTTCTTCGTGTCAAATAATCTGTCCAATAGTACTTCAAGAGGAAAACACAACATTCTACTCCATTATGACAGTTTTAAAATATTGATTAATTTCTGGTTTTGTTCAGGATGTTGAGGAGGTTAAAGAAGGAAAACTAAACTACAGACAATTTATTAGGAAACTACAATGAGAAATTTAATGAATTTTACTAACCACTAGATACTATTACCTATAAAAAAGATGTAAGAAAAACATCCTTGGCATCATGGTCTCTACCGGTATAAGCAAATCTCTGAATAATCCTGCAAGGAAACAAATTGAAGCCATGTTGTAAAACTATCTTGAATACAGTGCTGGAATGATTTGATGTCAGAATTGTATATTCATCTAACTATTAAACTTTTGATTTTCAGGAAACAATGGTAATTGGAGCTAAAATACACCTTAAGAAATTATCTAGCCTTTTGTCTTCCTCCAAGGACTACATGTCAAGGATTTCTGACTGATGGCTTATCTTTGATGTTGTTGTACATGGCTCTGTTATAGATTACCAAAATATTATCAGCCCTTCTCTCTTTCTCTCTCTCCACCCCTGCAATTTTAAAGCAACAGATATTGTAGGCTATTAGGTAGTGTAGGCCATGTGGGACAAATGCAGAAGGAACAGAGAGATGAAGATAAAGGGTTAAAGCAGGCTGTGTTTGTGATTCTGATCATGAAAGAGATTCTCAGCAGATGGGAGTGGTGAGAGAGGATCTATATTCCAACACTTACTGTGATTTCCACTTTAATTTCAGGCTGTTGGATGAAAATGAGAGTCTTTAATCACATTTAGCAACTAAAAATTTAAGTATAAATCCACCAATATAAAAGTTCCTTTTGAAATCCAGGCACCCAGCTTTTTACTCTCTCATATGAAAGTTTAATTTCAAGTACTTTGATTCAAATGCAATATTTTCAAAAAGAGAAAAGGAAAAAAAACCTGCATCCCCCAAGGCACACTCAGTAGTTAATGTGACAACAAAGACATCCATTATGAGTGATCAAGTGATGAGTTATCTCATCAAAACCCACAATACAAGATTATCCCAGTGTTTAATTAGAACAGTAACAAAGAAGTCAAGCCAAGAAAATATTTAACTCATCCCATTTAATCAGTTCCTTGGAATTAAACAAAAAGTCTCACTTTCAGTCTGGCAGTTTAAGATACACAAAGGCATAAAATTTCCAAAGAAATGTACCCAAATGTGAGTATTTAATTTCACAGTCAAGAAAGGCAGCAGTTTAACAAATCTTCATTTGTATTGTTTAATCTCCTTTCTCCTGTGAGGTTCTTGTGGCGGCTGGGATCAGGTTTTTAAAATATTGTTCTGCACATTCCTACATTTTTCATGTCCAATGCTGGGAGAGGTTTGTGGGCAGAGCAGCACTCGTGTCTGTCACCCACCTCTTCCCATCTGTCCCCTGAGGGCTGAGGAGCATCCCTGGAGAGCACAGGAGAGGGTGTAGGCAGAAGTGTTGGGCTCAGCAGATCTGGATCAGCCCCTGCTTTGCCATTTGGCCACCCTTTAGCAAATCTTTCCTCCTGCCACTGATGCCTCAGGTTTTAACTTTTATATTTTTCAGATTCTGTGCTGCTTTAGTGTGCAGTTCTGAGCTTCATATTAGGGGATGGTGAGCTCTTCTCACAGAGCAGGGAGACAAAACAATTCCTTCTCTAGCTGGGGACCAAGGACAAATGATCCAAATCTCAGGCCCAAGAGCAGAAACAATGGGAACTGAAGAGTGAAAAACAAGAAGGATGGGACTTCATAACCAAAAGCTGTAATTGGACAATTAACTCCAATATGCAAATGGAGCAGAACTTCTAAAAGTGAGAGACTCTGTGACCGGTCGTGCATTTTGTGACCATTTTGGTTCATCTTGGGTGCAGCCCTGGCTGGGCTCTTGTGCTGCCCAAGGTGCATCCATTGAGAACTTTTTAGTAAATAATTACTTTATTCTTTATTCTTCAGCTCCATTTAGTCTCTGTTCTAGGTCAGCCTTCACAAGGCATCACTACTCTCTTGGGCCAAAAGCCATAAAACACAGATAATGTTCAGGGTTTTGCTCCAGATCAAGCAGGAGCAAGATCTTAGAGCAGGTCTCACACCACTTTGGTGAAGTTCATCACAAGGTGGATATTTTTAAATAAAACAACTAGGCAACCCAACAGAGCTCTGAGACTGAGGCACTGGCCTGGATATACTGGTATTAATAATAATAATATCACAGTGGAAATCCACATGCTATGCAAACTTCTTGGCAAGGTGAGGTGCATAGGGAGTTTGGAAGGAGCTGGGTGTGACTGAGGCAGTTAAACTTCTCTGTGTGTTAAATCTTTGGGGATTTCCCCTGGATGGCATAGACTGTGTCTATGCATACTTGCTCATAAAAACAGTATGAGGGCTTGGGCTCAAGCACTGTTATTATCTGTGATTATTTGTGATTATCTAATTCACCAGTTTCTAGCACAGTCCACAATCTGGGTTACAGGAGGCACAAGTGAATATTTGCTGGGATAATAGGGAAGCATCAGAAGACAGTGATGCCCAAAAAACCCCAACATGGTTACTATTACTACTTGTTTGAAGAAAGACCTAAATAACTCTGAATATAAATTGGGTTTATGCCACAGGGTTCAGGGACAGAGGAGAGGCCTTAGGCTGATTAATTTTCCTGTGTTCATTTTTTAAATGAGTTTATACTGAATTATCAGTATTGATCAGGAGACTTTTCTTACCTGATGATAAAAAGGCAGTAAATTCTCACATCTGCATGCTCTCCCTCCACTTTCCTCTACATTTTTTCTAGGGATATTTGTGGTGTATTTCAAAACTGATCCTCAGTCTCAAACCTCTCCCTGGAACTAACAGACCATAAATTGTTGGTTAACCTTGAGGCTCCCAGATGGCAGAGTCTATATGATGGCAAATCCTCACCACTGTACGTTTTCCTTCTAATATGATGTGTTCTGCCAAGCTCTTTGATAATATGATGGATCAAGCTCCCTGCATCACTGAAGCTCCACAAAGTTACACACCTCCACTAAATTTTCTCCACCATAAAATATTCTACTTTTAATACAAGAATGAGGACCTAGCTAGTGCCACATTAAGTGAAACTGAATTGGATCAGCTAAAAAGTAGGTTGTGAGTAATAGAAAAACTCTTTCTTTTTTAATAGTTGTTGGATGAAAAAAAGAGGACAATGTGAACAATACCTGACCTGGTGACTTTCATTGGAATGGGAAGAATCATCTCTCTGGGAAAATGAGAAAAGAAAAAAAAAGCCTTACAAAAAAGGACAGTTTTAGAAGAAAAAGTAAAAAAATGAGGAACTAGGACAGTCAGTGGTACTGCCTCAGCTGAAGTATGGTCTCTAATGACTCCAGTGACACATAATCAATTTATGAGCTTTGTTGTATTACATTCACAGACAATGCAGATGTCATCATTTCCATGTCCCCCGAGAATGGGAAGTATATTATATTCACTCAAGAGTGCAAATGCTAGCAAAATTCAGTCATCTTAATTCACATGCAATTAATTTCTGGGAAAAAAATCTGTTCTACTTAGATTTTTTGCCTACCCAGTAGTTGTCTCTCATAATGACTTTTTTTTTTGCAATCTTTGAGAATTCTGTTTAAATACTGATGCGATCAGAACCTCAAAATCAGATTTTGGAGCCTTTCAAATGCTGTTTCTGCTGAACAACTTTCAGCTGTCTAGGCCAGCTCTCAGCCTGAATTTCTTAGTACTCTGAGAAGTCACATGCTAAAGGGGTTTGTAAACAAGGATTTGCCTTTTCATAGCCCAAATCTACCTCTGTAACAGAGATTCAGCTGTTTTATGCATACTCCAGCAATACCTCTGCTAATTCCAATTAAATTTCACCAGAATACACTAGAATGGAGGAGTGCACATTCTACTTTGTCATGGAGAAGCCTGGGCATAAATGAGTAATCATAGAATTATCAAGGATTTGCTGTTGTATTTCCATATTTAGTGAAAACCTGTATTTTTAAAGAATTCCAGGAATCTGTAGGATTCAATTTTTTCATCAGCCAAGACAGCCAAGCGTCATTTTCACAGACAATATAGTGTAAGTGTCTAAATTCCTGATCAATACTCCCCTGTCACTCATTTCTATTCCTGATCAGTCACATGCTGTTAACTGTCTCTTCCCTTTACAGAATTTATTGTAAGATATTAGGATTTATATGGTATTAAAGGATAAATAAACATTTGTCCAGAACAGCTGGTGGTAAATAATGTACAACTCTCTGTTGATTCCTGAGACAGCAGAACTTGTCTTCAGGTCTTTCAGATTTGCTATAAACATTAAAGTTGAACTATGCTGAGAGGAATAGGAAACTTTAAATCCTGAAGAATGCAGCTTTTATTATTTTGGCAATAATTTCTATAATACATAAAATACATATAAAACACTTATGCATATCTAATTATACTTATAAAATGTATAATACTTCATCTGGTATAATTTGTATAATAATATTGCTTAATAATTATAAACACTAATAAAGCAGGATGGGAAAAATCCTGACATATGCTTCAAAAGCAGACAGATTTGGATGGCTTGGACTTGAATATTTGTGCATATGTTATTTGGGAAGCAGGGGCTGTGATTACCCTCAGCTTACATAGAAATCTGACGAATGCAAAAAATTTAATTATGAATGATTAATATTTAAGCAGCATGTAACTTGTGCTTCCCAGATAAAAAATTACTGACTTTTCTGTGGCAGAGGGTTAGGACATTGAGGAAGGATTTCTGAGTTTAATAACATCTAAAATATTACCATGATTTGCAATATATCACATACCTGCAGAAAGTAAAAAACACCACTGGAAAAGATGCATCCAAGCATTTTAAGAATATTGCTCTTCCATTCAAGACAAATCTTTAATTTACAGACTCTTTAGAAATCTAGTAAAATTGTATAATTCTGTTTCCTGTTCTCATTTGGGAAATTAAGTTACAAATTCTCAATCTTAATGCAGAAGTGCAAGAAAAACAGCTTCTTATTTTTTGAGCAGATGGGAATCTAAGACTAACCTCAATTTCTATTAAACTTATCAAATTCTCACACTTGCAAGAAATTTGCAGCATCACAAAATCAGTGTGTGGTTAAAACCACAGTTTAACTGAATAATGAGAATTGAATTTGGCTGGCATGTTTTGTGCAATGGCAATATGGCAGGTCTGGCTCAAGGGGCCAATTTTAAGTGTACAAAAGGTCCAGGGTTTGGGGTACCACAACAGTAAATTGGGCAGCATTGGAATATGGTGCAATATGAGTTTAATCTTGCCATAAATGACATGCAGAAAGATTCACTTGGAAGAAACATCCCCCTCCCAAGCACTGAATCAGTGGCATTAATGAGATTTACTTGCACACAAATCGAAATTCCAGAGAAGGGAAAGACTATTGCACAGAGCAGCCAGTGTAAGATGTGGCTCCGAGCTGGAACTGAACATTCTGAAACATTAAACCAGGTGGGTGTTTGACTTTCTGTGAGCCCCAGAACAAAGCTCCTCTTGGAAGATGCTCTCTGAGACCTCTGGCCACCACCACGCTCGTGATCCACGGGTGACCTCAGGGCTCTCTTCTCTTCAGAGGAATCTCGTTGAACTCTGACTTGGCAAAGTCAAGAGTTGGAAGTCAGCCTCTTCATTTTGAAAAATTGGCCCCATGGGTTTTTATTCGTATTTTAAGATCTGCACAACTGTTTGAAGAAAGAAGAGGTGAGAAGGGCAGAAAACCTTCTTTTTTCTAAAGGGTTCTTGTACTTATATCCAAGACTACAACAATAGAAGAGATGAGAGATAGGATGCCCCTGACTGATAAATCTCTTCCTTTCCTTTAGATGTCTTCCAAGTCATGTAAAAACGAGGCCCACCCATTCTTAGTTCTTTGGGACACCTTTTGAGCTTGTGGCTTTCAGATCATGAACACTTAAACAAGAAGTGTTGCAACTAGGCTGAAAATTATATTTTGGTGATGTCTTTCTAGTCTCTCTTTACCAGGACTATAATGTGAATATATTTCTATTATCTTCTTCTTGAAACTATCCTTTCAGGTTTTTTGTTGCTGGCTTTTGTTGGTTTTGGGTTTTTTAATTGACATGGAATATTTAAATTTCTTGTTTTCTCCAGTTAGTTATCCTGTTTTATGGAGTTGCTTATAACTGTTACATGATCTATAGCCAACACTTAGGAGCTTGCTTGTAATTTTCTCTCAGGATCCTCCAATCAGTGCTACAATAAGAAGCCAGCCCCAGTGACTGCCTCTGATATTTCTAATTATTCTTTTTCCTGAGAGCAAGCAGGAAAGCCCCGTTTTGGTGGTGGAGAAACCCCATCACACCTCCTGTGATCTGGAGACATGCCCTCAGTTGTCCTCTAAGCCCGTCCACTGTGAGAGTGCCTTTCTGAAAAGCATTAATTTCTCCATCTTTCACTGGGATAGAAAATATGTACATAAATCAACTGGGAATCAGTTTCCAATCACACTTTTTCTTCTGCCTATTTACTCATTTTTAGTAGAATGGTCCTATGTGCTGAAGGAATCTCACAGGGCTTGGTACAAGATATACTACCAAAAGATTTTTTTTATTTAAATCCATAGAATTGGATATAGGGGAAAATGAACTATAAGGCAAAAGGAACTATTACATGAGACTTTTTGGATGTGGCATTTACTCTCATGCATTTTTGGAGGGTTTTATATGTCTAAGATTTCAAATAGTAGTGAATAGCCTTTGTTGTTTGCCTTCAGATGTGGTTATTTTAAAAGACAGAAACTATAAATTCTATTTTATGTATGTAGAGAACATAATTCCTTCCTCTAGAGAAAAAATATATGTGTATATTTAATGGAAGAAGAAGGGAGAGAAAGGTAAAGAAAAGAGAATAAAGTGACATGATCCTTGGATGTAGAGAATGAAATGAGATTCCATCAAAACTTAACAAGTGAAAATGCCAGGTTGCACTTGACTTTCCAAAATTGCAATCTTCGAACCGAGTTTCTCAAGTTCCCAAACTCCTACACAAGCTGGTTTCCCTCCATGTGTTGCTCTCCCTGGATACATCGTGTCTGGGGCAGTGTGCTGTGAAAACACCAATTACAAGCTGTTGTTGAACTTGTGTGTTGGAAATACAATTTTTTTATAGGAAAAATGCTTACTTTATTATAGTTATGTGAATCATCAGATTTCTACTACATGAGTATGTTGCCCTGATTTTTAAAAGTGTTAAGTTTTCTTGTATAGTTCTTTTGAAAGTTTTAAAGTTCTCATAAAACTTCTTCAGCCTTCTGATCAGTTTACATATTTCTACTGGAGTTCTCACACATTGTTCATGTAAATAATGATTGTTTTACATTCTTCTTTGTGACAGGAGGGAATTGATAGACTGTTAGTTTGACCAGTGTAGTTGGAGAGGTGATAATTCCATCCTCCAATCCACGGTCACATGTAGAATTCTATAAATACCAGATGCTCAAATAAAATGATCTCTTTTTTTAGCCTTTGAACTTACCAAGTGTTTGTGTACTTACTTTGTGTCCAATAACCACCTAAGTAAACTGCCCAGCCTGATATTGAATAACTTCTTGAAAGGAAGGCTCCCAGGACTGAATTTCATGTGTCAGCCCCAATTGAGGCAAGAGGCTTTATCCAGGCTACAGCCAAGGTAACATTTTGTCTATTCTATACTTTTACATGATCTTCATTATGCATCTACCTGCTGCTGTTGTTGTTGAATTTTATTTCATAAAACAGGGTATGACTGGAGCAACAGCTTTTACCTTTATCCACATGTGGAAGAATTAACACCCATTCCAGCCAAACTCTCCAGGCAACAATTGCAGGTTGCAGTCATAATGGTAGGAAAATGAGATTGCCTCCTGTATCTGCAAATTAGTACATTTTGAAGTAGATGCACGGATTTACATAACAATTTGTAAAAGCCTCTGGATATCAAGAAACCTAAAGGGGTAAAATTCTGAACCATGTTGTGGACATCTTGTGCACTCCGCTGGTTTAATGGAATCAGGATTTCACCTGTTCTGAATAAAGCTGGTTTTAACTTTGCTGCAAAACACAGCAGAGCTCTCACTACTCTGAGATAACAAAGTGCCAATGAGATTTAAGTTCTTGTTCCATTTTCCTTGTTAGAGAGGCTCAAATTTATGCTCCATTAATTAAACACTTCTTAAACTACTTAACAGATTTATTCATGCCATTCTTACAACTGAACATTGTTTTGGTTTCTTTTATGACGTGTTGATAATCCTGCTGTCTTCAAATCAGCATATTTAATACATATATTTGTGTCATTCTCTTGGTGAAATTGGTGCACAGAAATCAACAATCAGAAGAAGAAACCCAAAGTCCTCAAACATTAGTTTAAAATGTGTTTTCTTGGCATTCCTACAGGACATCGGTCAAGTGTCTTCTTGTTTTGGTTTATATTTTAGATGAAAAATATTATAATTTTGAATAAGAAAATCTGGCTACAGTGTTTTCTAAATGAAATGTTTCATTTGAAGTAGTGGTTCATTATACAGCAAAAAAGTCCTAAGGCTGGAAAGAAATGTGGTGTGCTTGAATTTGCGATTTTGCTTAAAGCCTGAGTAAGAAATATTTTCTCTGCTTCTCTAAAATAGGTGGAGTGAAGGTAACGATTTGCACTTGAATAAAAAAGTAGGTATAATAGTTAAATAACTAGTTTAATATTAAACTTTCAATGCAATTAATTACTTAATCTTGAATCCAGAGTGAAGACTTTGGTCCCTAAAACTGTGAATTGGAGCATCAAACTCTTGATGGCACTCACAATGAAACCCAGGATGACCTCCTAGGCATTCATGTTTTCCACACAGTGTTCTAAAAGTCTGGAGCTGGGAGTTATGGCATTGCAACCTGGCCAACATAACCTCGTGGGGAGCTGAGCAAGAGGGAATACAAAGGGCAGGGTAGGTGTGCAAATTTCCTTTTCCTTGCAAATACAGATTATTACTATTTTCTGTCTTTCACAAACCTCCCCTCACTCTCCTGTTTAGCAACAGCTGCACACTGCAGCCTGCCTTAAACTAGAACTGCTTTTTTTGGTGGACAGCTCACAGCTCAAGAACTGCAGGTATGCTGAAAGCTTTCAGTGTCTCTGCACATACCAGGACAATAAAGGTTAGTAAGGTTTTCTGCTAGAGCTTCCCAGTCATTTTTGGATTAGGTGTTTATTAATTAACTGCAGATCCCACATCGTTTTTGGTCCTGAATTTTCATGGTTCATCACTTTCAGCTGCAGTTAAATTTATTTTTTAGTAGCAGTTGATGAAGAGTTTCTGACTCAAACACAGGTCTAAGAGAGTGGTAGGACTTCCACAGCTTTTTAATTATGAGGAAAAACTTTTACTAGCTGTGGGCTATGGGTAATATATTCATGTTGGCTTTTGGTTGTGCCCATATTAGAACAGACTGAGTCATGTTGGATCAATCTGGAGATTCACAGTTGGGTTGTTTTGGGAGGGAGAATGTGTATATTACTAGCAGGAGTAAGTCTGTAGGAGGCTGTTAACTATAGAAAAAAATCTCTGTAAATAAAAATTAATTAGCACTTTGCAGGCAGAAGGGGTACCTTAAGCAGCAGTGGCTAGAAAGTGAGGCTTTGGTCATGGTTCTCATCTGGAATTTTGAAGATTTCACATTAGTTCATGTTCCTGTTCCTGACTCCAAGATGGAAATCAAATCACTGGTTTCTCCACACTCTATTTCCTCTTGTTTATAATAAACTTTTTGTCCACTGCTTACTTGTTCTGGACTTTTTTTCTGTCTCTCACAAACTATTTTTCTAGCAAACTGTGGTTTCCTGTTCCAATTACTTAATTGGTTCTGCTACAATTCAGTAAATAATCCTTGGGCACTGGTTTTACTTTCAAACAGTGTCCTCACAAAAACATTGCTGCTGTGTACCAGAAAGAAATCCATGCTGGACAGAAATTGCAGTGCTGAGTGTCATTAGAGCTCTTTTTGAAAGGAGTTCTTTTGTTCATGCTTTATATCATGATAATTGGTTCAGCTGTGTGGAACCACTTTTGGGTCCTGCAGGGTCCACAGAGCCAGATGTAACACCAAACACTATTCTCTGTGATGGGCATAGTTCAGCACTGTATTACTGACAGGTTTACAGGGTTTTCTCATGTTAATCATGACTGAGATATAAAAGATTAATAATTACAACTGCTGAAAAAAAAAGGATCATTATGCAAATTTTAACATTGTGTTCCTGGAGGGAAAAACCTTTCCTAACTAAGCACTTTAACAGAAGATAAACAAGGCATTTTCAAAAAGGTACAGCTTACAGCCTCATCAAATAATTCAATGATATCTTCATTATTGCTAGTCTGTCCCTGCAGAAAGACAATCTCTTTTCTTTTACACTGTACTGAGTCTTTAGAGTTGAAACCTTCCTTTGAAACCTTCCTTTGAATATGATTGTTAATAATAAGGGTCATTAGCATATATTTTAATGAAATCAATAGATTATATTTTGACTAAACAGTTTTATGGACTCTGGCCTCCACTGCTGGATTTTTATTTTGATGGCTGTGGATAAAACCAGAATTCCTTATTGGAAGGACTGAGTCCAAAGGCAGCATTAATGTGTTATCACGTAGGGTCAGGCTTAGCAATGAAAGCTAATGGAACCCTCTGAGAACAGATCATTTTGTATTAACTTTCACACTATGGACAAAATCCATCTTTCAAAATATTCAGCAGACATCCAGTGTTCTTGACCAGAATTACTCCTTTTAGACTTTTTTTTTTTTTTTTCACTGTATGTGCTGCCTAGATGTGTTTTGCTTAAATGGAAATTTTTCACCCAAGAGCTCAGAGTAAGATTACTTAATTGCATTTCTGAAATGACAAGTTCTGTTCTACAGCAGTTCTATCACCCTTGCACAGATTCTTTTTAAAAATGAACCATATTTCAAATTCAAGTTCAGTACTGCATCACAATTTATTCCCCTCTTATTATTCCTCTATAAAATGAGTTATTCTCAACTATTTTTAGAATATTTAATCCTTAGTGTGTGACTGAAGCTAACCCAAATCTAGAGATGCTATTTCATGTCAAGACCTCACAATAATACCTCAACCTTCTTACAATTGAAGTCTGCAGTACTTACCTAAATACTAACTTTAAAAAGGAAGAATCACCTGTGCTCTGTGGTTCCACTTCAGAATTTCCTTTGGGGTGTTTTATTTAAATCTGCAGGAGAACAGCTCAGCATGCACAGGGTCAGGGCTATGTTGACCTCCTGATTGAGGGCAGAAATAGTAGAGAAAATTCTCTGTAGGTCTGGCAAAAAGGGAGTTCTTCAGCAAAAAGATTAGTCTTTTGTCCTCACCCCTTTAGGTCTTTGGCTAGAAAGATTATGCTCTCTCTCCAGCTGGTGAAAAAAAAAAAAGTGTGAGAGTAAGAATTTGATGTAGTGTGACAATAATGGCCTTAAAAAGTAATTTTTGTGCTGGTGGGCTGAGACAGACTAAGCTCAGGCAGGATGAGCACAAGCCAGCTCTGAGCTGGAAGGAGTTATTCACCCCAGGCAGCTCCTGGTGGAGAGATGGTTCTGGCTGTGAGAGAGAGAAAATTCTTCTTTGTGTGACAGAGCCTCCTGCTCCCTCTGCTCCAGGGCAGGGTGGGGACTTCCAGGGACTTCCAGAGGACTTCCAGAAAAGCCCAAGGGACTTTCAGAGGCAGCTCTCACTTTGGAGCTGGACTGCAGCTCTGCCAGGCAGATCCTTGACATCCCTGAGCTCTGAGGTTTGGGCCATTCCTCTGTGGTTTCTCAGTGATCGGCTAAAATCAGGCGCTGACACAAACTCCGCAATGGGGAATCAAGTCCTGCATCTTTCCCAAAATCATGAAAATATGGTTGATTGATTTAAAGTATTTGCAGTAAGTACAGAGCATAAGTCTCAGAAAATCAGGTGCACTCGGAGAATTTCATAATCTCTTCCACCCAGGTTTTGGTCTCTTAACCACCTCTTTTGACTTAAGACTTCATTTTGCCATTGTTTTTCTGACCACCTTCCTATTTTTCAGCCTGTTTATCAAAAGCAACAGAAAGGCAAGAAGCTTTGATATTTGAAATTAATTTCAAACAGGCTGACTTTAGTTGTCCCTCTTTTCCCACAGTACTTTCAGTTCTCCAGTTCATTCATTTTCTCAACAATATATGTACACATTACATTGAGTTACAAAAGGCATTAGGAAGAATCCTTGTTATTATTCCTCTATAGCACAAAAAACCCCTACATATATATTACTATATATGTAATTTTATACATATATATATATATATAATTTCCAGGCAAGAAGAACAGAATTGAGAGCAATTTGGACAATACATTTTACATCTTTGAGTATAGGCACATACAGCCTGACATGTTGGTTTCATTAATATCTCATTTTTCAACGTGTGCATTTGTCTTGCCTGTGCAAATTAATGTTCTAGCAGTGGGGGGGTTCTGATGTATAGCAGGAAAAAAAATAAGCAATCAATACAGCTTGTAAATATTGAAGTGCTACCATATAGAACAACAGAAAGGACTGGAATAATAAGACCAAGAAGAGAGAAAATTATCAATACACAGTACAAAGCCTAATAGTTATCTGCAGCATGGTTACCTTGATTTGCCTGTAAGACTTTATCCCTAGAAAAGTCCCAAATACTCCCCTCCCCTTATCCATGGACTTTGCCCATTTACTGACAAAACTTCCCCTCTCCGTACCTCTGAACTCCATCATCCCTCATATCCCTTGTCTTATCCTGAGATAATTCTGTATGCCACATCCAGCAATTTCTTTGTCATATCCAATAGTTTGCCATGTCCATGTGCCATCCCTGACAGTGTGAATAAATAAAGGGCAGAAAAGCAGGTTATTCCTGATGAGACAAGAGATGCAGAGCAGCCTGGGAATGGGTCCAATGGCTGGCACTGGCACTTTTCTCCAGACACACACGATACATTCTGTGCCTCACAAACCTTGGAGCTGTGTAACCTTCCCCTTCCATGGAAAAACATCTCTCAAACCCAAAGCCCAGCCCAGGAAGACATTTCCAAGCTTCTTAGAAAAGCATTTGCTAATATATGAGTAGTGAAACCTCTGTTCTGGGCTTGGAAGAAAAAGCAAAACCTTATAATTCAAAGAGGAATTTCTGATGAGAAGGTCAGTGAATAAACAGAAAAAAAAGATGCAGCTATGTAATTTTCAGCATTTCTCCTATACTACTACTTAGTAAGAAGTATCTGCTTCCTGCCAGATGCTGATAACCTAGGATTTAGCCAACAGTTTCTATTGAAGAATTCCTCTTTTAAGTGATTTGCCATCAGACTAACTTCATTCTTTGTAACATTATCACCCTTTATTTTCTCTTTTGAGGTTCCCTCATAAAATCCTTGGAAGCTGCAAACTTGACAACCAATTCCCCTTTCCAGTGTGTTTTATCTAAAACATGAAAAAATGAAAAAGTCTCCAGGCTTTTTTAAAAGTAGGAGGAAAATCTAATGACTGATCATTGGTTTTGCAGGATGACTTCTGCATCGCTGCTGAGAATTTTCAATGGCACAGCTGAAAAACTCACAGCAAAGCTCTGACCTGCAGCTTTGCAGAGCAGATGGTTTGTTGCCAGGAGATGTTGAGGTTTTTTCTTTGAGATGTATTTGTGCTGTCTCTTGAAATCAAGGAGATGAGTTGGAGCTGAGCATTTTCCCCTGAGAAACTTCCCAAAAGGTCTCCCAGAGCTCCCTGTCACTCTCTCACAGTGTTCAGCCTCTTGCTGGAGTGGGTGAACAAATGCAGATGAGAATATTGCAGCCATAAACTAGAAACCACTCTTTTGTACTTTACATACTGTCATTTTTTTTTCCAGGAATAATTTGTTTACATTTACATTTATATGATATTGAAAAATACCAAATAATATATTTCCTAAAGTTATTCTATTTTTCTCCCTTAGAAATAAGCAGTAATTGCACCATGAGCCAGCTTCCAAGGGGTTGATGCCAATAATGTAAGCAGCTGTATTTTTACATTTTCTTTAATAAAATTGCTTTTATTTAAAGGTCTGCTATTAAGCATTTGATAGCTTCACACGAAAAAAAATCTCTGGTATGGAAAGGCAATTATACTTTGAAGAATTATTGCCATAAACTTTAATGTTTTTCAATTTTAATCTATTGTAAGGCAAGAATTTCTCTAGAGCAGTCGCATTCAATGTTCCATCGTAAAAAAGAGTAATGAAATAAATACTGTGCGGCGTATGGAATTTTATGACAAAAGGCAAAACCCCCTCAGATTCTTCTCTGTAGTCTTTAGTCTTATCTCTACCTTTAGTCATATTAGTTGCCATGAAAAATATCTCAAAAAGTGCCTGTAAACTCAAATAATTATATACCTGGTTGCATAACTTGTTGATAGAAGCTGAATATCTAAATAGTCTTTATGCCTTGGCCTTGCAGCTGATTAATTCTGCCACTGCTGTCTCTGGATTTATGTGTTTTAGCTAAACTTTTTTGCTAAGCACCAAAAAGAAGTACTACAGGAAGTGATTTACCCTTTTCCTCTCTTCTGGCATTAGATGCTCAGATAAAAGCAGTTGTGTTTCACTCCTGGGTGACTGAGATCAGGGGGAGTCCTACTCTGGATAATTAATTTCTATTTCTATTAATTTAATAGAGAACAATGCCTTCAATGATCTTGACGCCATTAGGATTGCTCAGGTCTTACACAGCACTGAGTTAGGGCAGTGGAACAATTAAATCAGTAGGTTTAGATTGGTTTTGGGAAGAAATTCTGGGCAGCTGCTGGGGCCCTGGCACAGGGTGCCCAGAGAAGCTGTGGAAGGCACTTCCATGCCTGGAATTGTCCAAGGTCAGGTTGGACGGGGCTTGGAGCAGCCTGGGATAGTGTGAATTGCAGTAAAAAATCAAGACCCCACAATTCCAATAAAGATTTGTAGGGAATGGTGTGTTTATTACAGCCCTGGGCACACGTAGGGATTGTTCCCCTTCAAAGGACATGCACACCCTGAGAACTCCTGATCCCTTTTTATTCTTCCTTACTAATTTACATCTGCATAGAATTTCACAATAGGTTCATGGATATTCATTCTGCTGATTTCACCTTACACTTACAGCTAGTTACACTTGTACCCAGTTTTTGTCAGAAAGTACAGAAAGAACCTCCTGGGTCACTCTGTGCTGTCTGTTTCAAGGTTCTAGGAGTCTTTCTTATCTCTTATCTCTTCAGCTTGGAAATTTGCATTCTTTCGCCTCAGCTAGGGCAGTTTTACTAGTGCTGCAGTTACCAGACTAAACAGCATATTTTACTTATGCTAGCAACCTCAAAGTGGCACATTTCACCTAAATCCAAATGGATTTTTATCCTGTTAAATTCTCACTCTGTCTCAAGTGGAAGGTGTCCTGTGGCAGTGAGGTTGGAACTACGTGATCTTTGTGTTCTCCTCAACCTACACCAGTCCACGATTCCGTGATTTTATGAAAGAGGGAGTGAACACCATGCAGCTGTGCTCTGGGAAAGCAAACAGGGTCTGGCTGCTCTATTCTGCTCAAAAGCCACAAACCACTGACGCTGGAGGCACTGAGGGACAAAGGGTGACTTGATGTGCACAAAACCCCACAGGGCTGAGGCACTGCTCCAAAGTCAGCCTCTCCCCAGGGATGCAGAATAACTCTGGGCTCACCTCCTGCACAGAGCCCAGCCCTACAGATGTAAAGCTTTGGAGCTAGGGGCTGACTTCAGGGTGTCACACCTCACCTGTTTTTGATCTGCTGACAAAAAAGAGCAACTAGTGACCCCATCAAAGCAACTGCTGGGCTAGAAATCACTACTTCAGACAGCCAAAGGCTGTTTACAAACATCTTATTGTAAATGCAGGCGAACCCAATGGGAAGAAATGACGATGTCTGACTCAATTCAGAAGGCTGAATTATTTCTTTATTATAACTATGCTAAAATACATTAACATACTATATAAAAGGAAGATACTAAAACTACATACTACTTTCTCTGACTCTAACTCTAACACAACTTGTGACCCTCTCTGAGGGTCCAGCCAGAGGTGGGTTGGATTGGCCATCAGGCTCAAACAATCCTCACCAGAATCCAACCAAGCAATCACCCCAGGGAAACAATACTCCAAACACATTCCACATAGGAAAAACAAGGAGCAGAAATAGAAATTGTTTTCTCTTTCATTTCTCTCTGTGCACCTCTATGAAAAATCCTGAGAGGGAGAGAAATGTGCTTGCCACAAATACTGTTATTTAAAAGCTAAAACTGAGTGATCAAGTGACTTCATGTTCCACATCCTTCCAGTGATGGATCACAGTCCAAAACCTTCCAGTTATAAAGCTTCACTTCAACAACAGGCTAAAAAAGAGGGAAGACGTGACAAATTTGACCTCTCCAGACTCTGGTGATGATAAAACTTCTGATCTGCTGTAATTCATCAGAGCAGCTGAGCACATTCTTAAGTTCAACTTTGCAGGCTGGCACAGGGATTTCAATGCATTTTATTAAACATGCCCAGTTAAGTGCTTTGCTGGCTCCCAGCTCGACACAAATGCCTCTTGAAATGACTCTTGGGGTATTTCTGTAAAAGAAATCAGGGACAAAAGTCATATAAACTGGAGCCTCCAGGATGCTAAAAAAAGATTTAATGTGACCATGAATATTCTTCTCTTGGGAATTAACCTTCAAGTTTAAAAAAAAATTGTCTTCATTGTAGTTAGAAGATCTTATTTTGAAATCATTATCACTGTTGAAATACAGGAAAATAAAACAAATAAAATACTTAGGAATGTTTTTCTTGTTTTTGTTGTTGTTTCTGTTTTTTTTTTTTTGTTTACATTGGACCATCACAATAACTTTTCAAATACATGCCAAAGAGAGGAAATATTATTTTTCTCTTCAGCTGTGCTGAGTTTGAATAACTGTCCATTCTATTTACATACAGATGAATAAATAGTTTCAAAAGTTAATTTATCTGAAGAGGAGAAGTTATTCCAGCTACTTGGTGAGAAGTAGGGAGCAAATTTATATTAAAAATGTATAATAAATATTAAAAAATTAATGGTGCTTTATGTTGGCGCTGTAAAAAATGTTTTAAAAATTAAATTCCATTTAAAATATAAAATAAATGGAAGGGTTAATATAATACAGAATTTTAAATTAAATATTTGATTTTGGGATCAAAAGCAATTTTAAGTTTATTTTAATTAACCTAGGGATATTTGTTGTAAGCAAGCCCATTCCACTTTTCTCTGTCTCAAACACACAAAAAAATCCTTTTCCTGTGTCCTGTATTTGATTTTCACCTCAGGAGAGTGTTGCTCTGAGCTCAGTAACTGAACACAGTGCAGGAAAGCAGGTGCAAAGACAAAGAAATAGGAGACGGATTTCTCTAATAATCTTAAAAAATCTTTTTTGGAGATTAATATAGGTAAAGTAAGAGCCTAAGAGCCCAATGGTGAATGAACCTGAGGGGTTATAGTAGAGATTAGTAATTTTTCTGCCTCTGTTGAAGAGGTGGGCTTTGGTTTAATCATCTTCATTCCAATTTTAAATATCAGCATTTTCATGTGGATTGGCCACAATGCTTGTGGGGTTTAAAAGGAATGGGAAAAAAAAAAAAAAAAAAAAAAAAATCAGGTCAGTGATTATCCAGTTTTTTTCAGATATATTTTCTAATACACTTTCCAGAGGGGACGAGTGCACAGTGCAGGAGGGTGGGATTCTCACTGGGCTGCTCTGTGTGCCCAAGCCTGGGAGCAGATGATGGAACTGTACAGAGCTTTTCAGGTCACTCAGGAGCTGAGCTGATTCCTCTTTCCCAGATTGTGTTCTGGTGCTGAAGTACTCAGCTGATGACTGGCAATGTCTTATTTCTCTAAATAAATAACCAAATTGACCTCTTGTGGGAAAGCAATGGAAGCTCTTACACTTTCCTTTCAGACTTACCTGTTTTTCCCAGATGTGAAATGTTAAACTTGGCACCACAAGTACCCAACTTGGAGCTGCCTTGAATTCAGTAAAGCTGAATGAACTTGAGGTAAGTTCATGGGTCTGATTTCCACATAGGGCAGATTTATAGGTCAAACGAGGTCACCCAGTTGGAGGAACTTCGTGACTAACACCCCAATAATTTAATATTAATTATATAAGTGAGGAGTATGGAAAGATTCACATGGAGGGATCGTGGCCAAGTCAGCTCAGGCAATGACATAAAAAGCAAAGCAGTCTGATCCCTGATTTTCATGGAACTAATAACCCATCACTGCAGTTCACCTGGGACTTCATGTGTCAGCACTCTGAAAAACTCAGCATGACTTCAGAAAGAATTGTCTGACTGCATTCCAAGCAATAATTGGAAGAGATTTGGCTGATGCTCACTCAAAAATGGAGTTTTGGTTCCAAATTGTTTGTCTCTAAGCAGGGTTATAAATTTTGGATTCAATTTTTTGGTGTTTTTTGTTTTTTGTTTTTGTTTGTTTGGTTTTTTTGTTTGTTTTTTGTTTGGTTGGTTTGTTTTGCTTTTTTTTTCCCTAAAGAAATTTCAGCTTTTGCAGCTCTAACAAGGAAACAACCTGAGAATTTTTTGACTGGCCGGAGTCTCACAATAATTCTCACAAACACCTCTGATATTTTCAAATACTGAACTTTTGGTGTTGTATGAGACCTATGGATCTGACCTAGGGACCAAGGTGGTGGACAGCCCAGCAGCCCAGATCAGCTCACTTCTATAAAAAGCTCTGATCACCTTTCAGAGGTTGTTTGCATGTCCCTGGTGTGGTGACCACCTGCAAGCTTTGAGCTGGGGGTCCTTGGCAGGTGAATCCCTTTGCATTTATTGTGCTAAACAGCTTTAGGTTGATTTTTTATTCAAGTTTTAGGTTTCTTTTTTATTCTCCCTCTCAGCAGCTGACCTGCACACTTGCATTTTAGCTGCTAGCAGCATACAGGACTATGTTTCAAGATGCTGGACCGAGGTTAGAGAATGGTTTTTAGGCCCAGATACAATTTGGGAATACAGAATATAACACAGAGCATCAGCTAAGAATGAGAGCCTCCTCTGCACTGACCATTCAGCTTGCTGTCACAGCAGCTCTTAAATACTTTTAACTTCAAAAATATTGCTGTTTATGTGCAACTCTTGGCAGCTTTATTCTGAAGTGCCAGACGCAGCCACAGCATTTTCTAGCATTTAGCGGAATTGAATGAAATTCAAATCAATAAAAACTGGCATGGTGTGATACATGTGGTGTTTAGTAAACAAAGCAGATGAGATTGACCTGACTGAAAGCTGTGATCAGCACAAACACACTGAATACAAAATGTGGTGTTGATTTGTGGCACAGCTGAGCTGCATGTGCATTTATCCAGCTACTTTGGGAAGATCTAATAGTTTTTAATATCCAGTCTCAGGTGTAAAGCCCAGTGCCTTGTTTTTTAAACTCTTCACATTTGTTCTCATGTCTAAAGCATGAAAATAAAAATTGGATACACCGAGATCCTCTCAGACATTACTGCTTTGCTCAAAACTTATTGGATTCTTTGCCCTGCTCTTGCCACTTATAAATTCTTTGAGCAGAAAAACAGGGTAACTGAAATTTTTAAAATCTAATCAGTTGAAGATGGGTTTTTAGCTGGTTTTGGGTGGAAAACATTACAGCAAAAATCCTGTTAAGTGACTTTGTCAGATATGGATATTACAGAGAAAACTCCATCAGGTTTATTCGGGCTTTCTCTCTCTCTTTCTCTTTAAAGTAACCAAAAATACGGAATGTAGATACAGGAGGGAGCAAATCTTTGGCATAAAAAATACAACACTTGGCCAATTAAATGTCTGTTTTCCCTGTTATTAAATTCTAATTCTTGTAATTTAGGACAAAACAGCTATGGAAAAAGAAACCAGAATACAGCTTGAGCTTGTGGAGATTGGCAGCCTAACACACCCCATGCCCCTCAGAGTCCATGGAAGTGTTTATCTCCTGTCCAGAGCTGGGACTAAGGGACTTCATGAAGTGTCTGACAGAGGAAAAACCTTAATTGATGTTACATGGGAAGATAAATATAATTATATTTGTTTTATAGGTGGGCACCTGTGGCAGCGGACCCATGTGTTATAAAGTTCCTATATTAGATCAGTGGAAAACAACTCCCTTCACTCCCAGCTATAAACCTCTTTGAATTATTCAAATTCTGCTAATAAATGCAGTATTACCTTAAATACACCACCAGCTGATTCTCCAGGGCATTTGTTATGAAATGCTGTTTTAGCCCAGATGCATTCACTAAGCCTGTGAGACTGTCACCTAATGTAAAGATAAAATTAAATGCTGCCATGAATTCTGAGCAGTATATTCCAGACTGTCCTTAAACAAAGGTGGCTAAATAGTAGCCCAGTTTGAACTTTTTTCTGCAGGGTTTTCTTCTGGATATTTTTTCTTCCTAAAAAATCAGATTATCCTTCTTTACATGCCCTCTAAAGCTCTTGCTTAGGTAAATTTTTAACCTGCATACTGGTGATACAGGTATAGGAATAGAACTCGTTTTCTTCCAAAGTTCCAGTAAAGTGAGCAGGAGACAAACACAAGTTCTTAGGCTGATCCAAAATAAGACTCAGATGACTTTGGGGGAGATCTAAGCAATGATCTTTAAAACATCTGTGCTCTACCACCTCTAGAGGCTTTTAAACTCTGTATTTTCTGGGTGATTTATTTTATTTTATTTTATGTACACTGCCTAATTTTATAAAGCCCAAATACCCCATAAATGGTTTTGGTATAAAAAGATTTCAAATCATTTACAAACTCAGAAGTTTTGACTTAATTAAAGTATACTTAACTATTCCAAGTGGAGACAATATATTTTTTATTATTAAAATATCTGCATTATAAGAATGGTGATACTTTATTCTTAGCAATGAAAATTATCTTTTAGCACACAGCTGTCCAGGCTCCCGTGTACACAGAAAATGAGATTTGAATTATTATAATGTTGCCATAGTATGATATTTAAGAATGGATGATAAAATCTGAAAAAATTAACATTTTAGAGGAAAATTTTTGTCAATGTCTACTTAAATTTACCAAAAAATGCATAAATTCAGGTGAAAGGTGCCAGAGATAAAAATAGAGCAGAAAGGAAGATGGATAGCAGAGGATCTGATCTACCACTACTGTCAGTGAATAACACCATGACCATGGATATTCCTCCTTATTTTCTTTTTTATCCATTTTTGCCTGATTTGATAAATCTTTCCATGTCACTGACAGGTGGCAACATCTAGTCTTGTTCATCCATTTCTACATCAGCCAGGATATTTTGGGGTTATCCAGAATGGCAGCAGGGGATCATCCTGTTCAGCTGGGGAGATTTAGGAGCAGAGGCTTTTGACTGGAGGTTATCTGGAAATCTGGATGTCTTCTGCAGGTTGTTTCTACTCAATTCCCTGAAACAGGAAAATGGATTTGTCACTAGTCAGGTCAGCAAAACGGGAGATTCATTAAAAGATAATGTGGCAGGATGGAGCTAACAGAAAACAAGGACAAAATTGATGTTGTAAGATATTATCTTATGAGACACAGGAGGCTTTTACAAAACACTCTGTGTTAAGATATTTTTCCACCACATATTTTTGTCTCTGTGCTGTTGAAATCAAGCTCCATTAACTTTTCATGTATCTTAGGACAGTGCTGTGTTCTGCCAGGAGCTGTTATGTGGCAAATGGTGTGTAAAAAAAAAAAAAAAAGTAGAAATCTGGAAAGGGATAACTACTTACTACAGCATAGCACAGTTTGTTAATTTATGAGGGATTTTTAGTGCTCTATCCAACGTTAGCTTATATCATATTTCCAACACAAAAATCTCTAAAAAAATTCCTTAAAATCTTAAATTAAAGAGTCATGGAAAAATTTC
The DNA here is from genome assembly GCF_048771995.1 of Taeniopygia guttata. NCBI lineage: Eukaryota > Metazoa > Chordata > Aves > Passeriformes > Estrildidae > Taeniopygia > Taeniopygia guttata. The sequence continues at coordinate 4,826,773 of NC_133028.1, forward strand.
TCTTTTCCCAATCACAGATAAACTGCTTCCTTCCCAATCCTACTGACTCTTATCTTGTTGTTGTCTCTGGGCTCTTCATCTCTGTGACTGGTTTGGACCAGGACCAGATGTCTCTCTGGAAGTTGCTAAACCAGCAAGAAGCCAACCAGGTGAAAAGAGATAAAATTACCAAAAAAAAAGTAATTAGACTTTTCTAGATTGTCTTTCTAACTAATGCATTATAGTAAAAGTCTGGATCTACATTAGCATGAATAAAATATCAGTCAAAGGAAAAGAGATTGAATGACTTAACTTTCCAATTTCTCAGGTGCCCATCCTTTTATTGTTTTAAAAATTATATTGTTCTCTCCTCTCATGAGAAAGTTGCACAGACAAGTTCACCTGTGCATCAGAAACCAGATCCAAGCCCTGTTGCCAACACAAAAAACTCACTTTCCTCTGCCTAAAATCGATTCAGCTCACACAGCTGGGAAAGTTCTCCGCTAAGACAAAGAATGACTTCCACCTTGAACAAAAAAAAATGCCAGGTTATTTTCCTGAAGGGAAGGATGGATCCTCTGCAGGGAACACCTCCTTGAAGTGCACAGGAAGGAGGATCTGAGAACAGAGCAGGGCGTTCAGTTTGGTTATTCTGATGGATATTAGCCATGGCTGCATCTTTCCACTGCTGAGAGACAAACCTGGCAGTTCCCTGGCTGGGATGTGACCTGGTCCCATTGTTTCTCTCTAATCTACAATGATTTTGTTGCTATAAGGGGTTTTGCATGCTTCTCTCATGCCACTGGTTCTCTTTCAACAGCTTCTTCAAACACCCTGCACTGTTCTTTACAAGCTGCCACACTGACATCCTTCTTTACATGAACATCCCTCAGCTCTGCAGCTGCTGGCATCAGAAAGGGAAAAATAACTACATAAAACCCCCCAAAGATAGGAAGTTCCCTTCATCCCCTTCCTGCTGTGAGAAATGTGATTCTCTTCCACTCTGCTGATGCTCACACAGGGAATCACTCACAAGATTTGCAAAAGGTTGTATGTACAGAAAGAAACAATAGTTCAATAACGAGGCACTTTCTCTGGTAAAAATAGGCACAACAAGTGATAGAGCAACTGTTTGTTCAAACAACACAGGGCATGTTTCTTTGGAGTGAAAATAATTAATCATTGGAACATTTTACTTGAACCCTCCAGCAATGGTCTTTGCTAAACTTCAAACTGAAAAACTATAGAGAGAGATGTGGAAACGTATGTATATGAAATGCAAATCAGAGTATAGATTGGAAAGAGAAATTGTTCAGTGAAGAATTGCACTTGCAAAGTTTTGATCTTTTGGTTTGTTTGTTTGGTTTTTTTTTTGTGTCCCAAACTACTATATTCAGTCTGTGCTCTATGGAGCTGTGGAACATAAGCTAGGAATTAACTGCACATAAATAAGAAAAATATGTTATTCAAAGTCTTAAACTTGCTACAAGGGAAACTTTTCTGTGCTGAAAAATACACAGGGAGTGTGCAAATCCCTGTGACTGGAAAACACTGGACATCTCCTTTTGCCATCTCAGTTGTTTTCTGAATAATTCCAGCTACTGAAAAGAAAACAACTCAAACCAAAAAATACTCTAAATATGAATCTCAGCCTTCATTCAAAGCAGAGACCTATCCCTTAGCTGTAGCAGAAATATTGAAAATATCAACAGAGTGAAATCCAGAAATCAAAGGGCAAATGGTATTTTTACTTTCCACCTTAAGTCCTTTGAGTCCACTAACCCAAGTTAGCTGCCATTAATCCATTTTCCAGCACTAGACAACAAGGTTTTCCATCCAGCCAGTAACGTGTACGTATTTCATAATTTTTATTACTGTATCATTATCAGATTTAGTGGAGCAGCCAATTGCATAATTTGATATCTAACACCTCATTCACAGAATCACAGAATCACAGAATCATGAAGTTGGAAGAGACCTTTAAGATCATCAAGTCCAACCTGTGCCCTAACACCTCAACTAGACTATAGCACCAAGTGCCATGCCCAATCTTTTTTTTAGACAGATCCAGAGATCGTGATTCTACCACATCTCTGGGAAGATAATTCCACTACTTTATTATTCTTTTGGTGAAATTTTTTTCCTAATATCCAACCTAAACCTTCCCAGACGTAGCTTGAGACTTTGTCCTCTGGTTCTGTCACTGCTGCCTGAAGGAAGAGACTGACCCCACCTGTCTACAACCTCCCTTCAGGGATTTGTAGAGAGCAATAAGGTCACCTCTGAGCCTCCTCTCCTCCAGGCTAAACAACCCCAATTCTTTCAAACATTCCTCACAGGGCTTCTGTTCCAAGCCCCTCACCAGCCTCGTTGTGGTCTATTTCTGCAGGAGGTCTTTCCCCTTCTTCCTCTTCAACAAGAAAAAAGATCAGAAGTTTAGAAGAATTAAGCAGAAGTTTAATTTTCCCTCTTCCTCCTCTTCCCTCCACTTTCTATCCTGGGCATGATGCCATAAGGTCTGCAATATCCCTTTTGTCACCTGGGGTCACCTTTCCTGGCTGTGTCTCCTGCCACCCTCCCAGGCACCCCCAGCCCTCCCCATCCTGGCAGCTGGGAAAGCAGAAAAGGCCCCACACCAGATTAACTCTACTCCAGCCAAACCCAGCACACACAGACAGTTTGGTGTTGATTTTATTGCCTTGATTATATTTTTTTCCCATCTCACAGTTTTTTCACAGAGATGAGAAAGGAACTCACTGTGCATCACACACACAGACACAGACAAATATTTTGGTTCTTCTCCCAGAACTGAATCCACAGCAGTGCTGTGAGGCAGCTGGGAGCTGGAAGTGCAGTCCTGGTCCTGGTGTGGCAGGAAGCATACCAAGTAGCCCAGTTTGGGGTCTCAGATTCCTGGAGCTGCTCTGAGTAATTCACAATCCAGGGCAGGATTTTGGCAGCTGAGGGGCTCATTATTGTAGTCACCTTTTCTGTCCTACAATTCTTCAGCTCTGCTCTTGCTCTTGTACTTCTCTCTGCTTGTCCTTTAACTCCTGTTTTAATATCTCTCTTTTCACCCCCAGGTTTTTTTACATTAATTCGGCTTTATTTTCTTTTCATCCTTAAAGCCGTCTGCAGAAAAAAATGACAATTTACACTGAAAATAGGTGTTCCATAATTCTATAGTAAAGGGTGTAGCTTGGAACAGGCACTGGGAGGGTCAAGGACTGTAGATTAATATCTTCTACCTAACTACAGTTTAAGCTGTCACTGTATTTATATTCAGAGCTGGCACAACTGGGGAAGGAAGACCTCCCATCTCAAGTCAGATAAAATGGTAGATGACAGAAATAATGAAATAAAAGTATCAAAATTCAGTAATGTCTATGTGTATATTTTAACATAAAGATAGACTGGTGCACGTTCTGCTTCACAATTGTTATAACACATCAAATGTCTTACATTAAAAAATAAAGAAAAATTATCTCTTACTGCCACGACCTAGGACGCTTACATTATTTGTAAACTTTACCTGAGTTTCGAATGCAGGTACTATCTAATTCCTCTTTTCTTACCAAATTTTGAAAGTTCTTGTTGCTGCACAGATGTGGAAAACTAACTCAGTATGAAGATATTTGGTAATAAATTTCCACATCATCACTATCTCAGTGTCACAGTCGTAAATACACAGCTGTGACATCCTCAGCCTAGAGAGGCTGAGGACCATGGCTGGAGAAAGTGGAATGGGAAGAGATGAATGGGACAGGAAGGACCCCTGTGACCTCATGCCTCACATACACAATCTTTTAGTAATATATTGTAGAGAAAGAGGAAAAAAAAACACAGCAAGCTCAAAGATGTGAACATCCAGAAACTTTGTTTTCATTCCTGTATTGCACCTGGCACTCCAGATGCAAACCTTCTGTTTTCAGGCTTATATTTGAGTTGGCCAACATGCCATCCAGAAAGACATTGTTTCTATGCCTAGCAATAAGGTAAAAAAAATATATATATATGGAAAGTAAAAAGTTCAAGTCCAAGTCAAGCAGCTAAAAATCCCAGCTTTTCACTTAAAAGTAAAAAGCCTTTCAAAGCCAGAAAGAGGTCTTGAATGTCAGGTTTTACAATCTAAATAGAAATAAGAGATAGGAAAAAACCTTTTCCTGTCTCCCAAGCTGTTGCATCTCCATTATGTATTTTTTCTGACCTTGACAACTTGAGTCTGGTTTTGTTCAGCTCACCTTTTTGTTTCAGCTTTTGCACACTGGTCTGTACATGTCCCCATGTGTGTCTGGTGCATCTGATAAGCCCTTTATCTCAAATACTTTCATTATCACCATTCTACTGCTCTCTGTGATTAGGTATTCAGAAATTGATTCCCACTTTTGTCCTGCCCATTGCACAAAGATCCATTTCCAGCCTATTCAGTTTGCAGTTTTATATGTTCATTATTTTTCCATGGGGAAAATGCTGGGAAGAAGACACCTTTTCTTTCCATTGTCCCTGGCAACAACCTCCTTTGAGATTTTCCTTTGTCCTGATACTTCTGAGAAGTCTTGGTGGATGTCCTGATGTATGAGAATTCCTGCCTCCCTTGCAGAACAATAAACCACCAATATTTCCCTGTACTTCCCAAGATGTGTCACAGACATTTATTTCCTCCAGTCTCCCATAGAGATTAGAATCTGCTTTAGATCCACATTTTAAAAGTTCTTAAAGTCAGGTCCTGACTTGTGTGAAAGTGTCACCACAGAAATTATGAGGATGGATGAAAAGGTGTTGCTATCTCACTCTCAGAGAGAGTTAATTCAGGAGGACAGCAAATAACACACCAGAGGCAGAGCTGCAACTTAGCCCCCATGCTCTGAATTCCAAAATGGGCTTTCTGCATGAAAACAGCCTTTCCTGCTTACTAAATATGCATTGGAACTGTGAATTACCTCTCTCTGTGCTATGCAGTGTGTGATTAGTCATGCTATGGGACTTTCATTGCCATTCCTTTCTGTCAGTGCAGAATTCTTTCTATTTAGCCCATTGCCCATGCTGCCTTTAAGCAAATGGTATTGTTCTGCCTCTTTTCGGAGTCCTACATTTATCATCCCAGGAGTCAAAGGCAAAAACAAACAACTTACTCTTTTAATCAATATGATGGCCAATTTTGTTTATCCCACAGTCCCCTTCACTCTCCCTGCAGTTCTCTTCATGCTCTCAGAAATGCTGAACTTGTAGGGATTTTTTTGCCCATTTGGCTCTTCACTTGCCAGTGCCCTCACTTCTTTGCTTGTAACAAAGACAGATGTGTGTTGACTTCTGTGAAGCTGCTCCAATTTAGGTATACGGCCTATTTATCTGCTTATTTTATTTTATTCACAGCTACTGAAGTATCAATATGAGCAATGCCAGCATCTGACATTGGCTGTCTTGGTCTTACAGTACTTTAGAAAAGTATAATAGTAGTAAACTTCAATATTTCAAATTTGCCAATAAGCTAAGTTTATCTGAGGAAGTTTTGATTTGAATTTAATATTATTATAATTGTTAATAGGCATAAAACAGACCTGAAATCATAGCGAGCATTTCTTAAATAAGAAAAACTTTTCTGACTGTCAGTGATGAGCTGCACCTGCTCTGTGTTATTTAAGACGTGCTTAAGATTTCTAACATCTGTGAATGGGTGGATTTTATGATGTCTTTTTAATAACAGGATAGATTAGGCAGAAAGCAGTCAGCCAGCACTCCCTGAAGGACCTGCTTAGTCAGTTCTGTGTGCTCTGAGACCTCGCCACTTGATTTTATCTCTTGCAGTACCTGTGCTCCATGGAGAATAATACACACAGAGAGAATCATACCACTGATTAAGGGGTCTGAAAAAACATTTAGATATCTACCTTCCAGGGCAGGATTTTCTGGAGAACAACATGTTCTTTGCAAGCTGTGTTTCAATGCCCAGGATGTCACATCCCACTGGCACTCAGCTGGTGCAAATTGGAAGGGTCCATTAAGTTCCCAATGGGGAGTTAAGCATTACCAAAGTGTGAACTCTTAGAAATGATGCAGCTCAGGAGGGCTGTCCATGTGAGAGTGAAAAGTGCACTTTTTGGTAATAGCAGGAGTGCTGGCAATTCAGCACTGTCAATTTTAAACTTGGATGGTGGTTTCCTGCCTAGTCTGTCTGCCCCAGTTATGACAGATCATAATAATCCTCATCTTCCTCGGTACCAAACTGACATGACCATTTTATAGACATTCAGATGTGCCTGCTCTTTCTGAAGGGGTTGCTGCTACCTGTGGTGATGCAGAGCATTTCTCCCTGGAGTTTGAAATCAGCTGGAAACACTAGAGCTGAGGGCACACACAAACCCTCATAAATTAACTTTACTGCATTTGGTGTAGCTCACTAGTAATGGCTAGCTAGGCTCCCACATCAAACACTTATGCAGGGCATAAAACAGCTGTAAAGAGAAACTTTGGTGAGCACTTCAGGTATGAATATCTACATCCATCTAATACTAAGTGATAAGACCCCCACAGCAGATATCTAAAAGTTTGGCACTTAAATTGCATTAAATGAAAAATTTCTGCACTGATATTAATGCTGCTTCAAATGAGGGGAAAAAAAATTAGATTATCTGGTGCCTTGATTAAGTTTGTTTGGTTTTTTTTTTTTTTTTTAGTATTTCATCATCTCGTATCAGCTGAGGCTGCTAAATTCTATTGCAAAGTTTGTCCAATAGATGTTCCATGCAACCTTTTCATTGTTTGGGTTTCTGGGATCAATAACACCTAAGAAAGGTAATTTGTTCCACTGTTCTCTTTAAAGTTCCAGTTCTTACACTATAGAAAATAATCCTAGCTATTTCTAATGTTATATTATTGTCATAATTTAAAACTGGGCAGTACAATAGAAACATCTTTCTTGTGGGGAGTCAACAGCAAAAAAACTGCCAAAAATATATAACTAATTAATCATATAAATAAATCAAAAAATTCTGTTGAAAAATTGAGTGATGAAACTGAGTGGCAGGAAGTCTTTCACATAAGGCAATGCTTTTCTTGTGTTCATTCGAGGCTGATGGTATCTGCCTTAAACACAGTGGGATACAGATAATTTCCATGAGATATTAATTGAATATGAGTTTTTTTAACTAAACCATGAGACCATTTAGGTGGCTTTAAGGAAAATGAGATTAATTTAGCAGTGGCACTAGTCCTGAATGCAACAGATGCTCACACTGTTCATATCCTCAGCCATGGTCCAGACCATGGGGCAGAGAGAACTTTCAGCTCACTTGCAGATTATGCTAAATTAAGTCAAGAGGCTGAGGTACCAAAATGTACAGTTTCAGACCACCTGACTTTGTTAGTCTGGAGCTCTGTTAGTCAGGAGACAACTTGCAAAGTCCACCAAGGAGACTCTGAAGTTTTTCATGTGAGGTGGGAGATACTCCTAAATCTTGCACAGAGCTCTGCAAAGCCTGGGAACTCCCTGCTGGAAATGGCCTGAAAATTACTGTGGATGGAGTAGAAGCCAAAGATACACTCTCATCTTGAGTTAAAGCATCCATGAGGTTCAAGTCATGCAGCACAGGAAGAGGTTGTTCCTGGAGACTGAAATCTCCACTCTGGAACTTTAAGACTTGGCTGGGCAAAATTACCAGTTCTATGGCTCGTGGTTGCCTGTAGCACTACAACATGAAATAACTCGTGCATTCACTCAATATGCAAAAGAAGGAAAAGGAAGGAAACTTTATTTCTGACCTCTCAATATATAGAATTCCAAAAGTGGCAGTGGATTGGAGGATGAAATTGCCACCTCTCCAGCCACACTGGTCAAACCAACAGACCATCAATTCTCCCACAGAGAATGCAAAACAATCATTATTTATGTGAACATGCATGAGAAACTCCAGTAGAAATATGTAAACATTAGAAGGCATAGAAAACTTTTAAAATAACTTTAAAACTTTTAAAAGAACAGGGTGACAGTCGCCCACAGTCCTACTTTGATTCAAAGGCTGAAGGTTTCTAGGGGTTCTTTCCATGCAATATATAAATGATTCTCTATCTATATCAGGCTCTGCAGCTCTGAGTTGAAGATAGAATATTTCTCAATTAATACAAGTCCCCAGACCTGCACATTTCAGGTTCGTGCACCAGCCTCAGCTCATGTTCTGGGAGCAGAACAAGGCTGCCCTCACTGAAGCAGAAGTATTAGTTCAGGAACAACATTGTGCTGACATGACTGTTGCTATTCTACATCAAGAGCTAATTGTTTTTTTTTTTTTGCAGTTAAATTGAGTGTCTCTGCAAAGCACTGTTGGAAGAAGGCTTTAAAACAAGTAACAGACATTTCAGTCCACACTGAAAGCAGCAATTCCAGTATACAAAGTCTGTAAAGTACTACACTAGCTTTTGTAAAATAAACTAGAATTTTGAGGCAGGAGCAAATTTTATGCAACTTTAAATTTATTTTGGACACCACTGATATAAATTTCATTGCAGAGATATTGATAATAACTGCTTTATTATTGAATATAATAAAGGGTTTGAACTGGTCTTTTGGTTTATATCAGTATTGGAGGTTTATATCAGCATTTCTCTTTGAGATCCTAATTATTGTTTTCAAAACAAAATTAATCACAGAATCACTAGGACTGGAAAAGACCTCCAAGGTCATCAAGTCCAACTTCCAACCTATCCCTGCCTTACTGGCCAGACCAAACCACTGGTGCCTCATCCAGTATTTCCCTGGACACTTCCAGGGACAGTGACTCCACCACCTCCCTGGGCCACCCATTACAATGCCTGACCACCCCTCTCATGGAGAAATTCTTCCTGATGTTCATGAAACACTGGAATAGGGTGCCCAGAGAAGCTGTAGCTGCCCCATCCCTGGAAGTGTTCAAGGTTATTCCATGAATTCCAACCCAAACCATTCTGTGATTCTGTAACTATGTGATTTCCAGCCAACTTTTTAGACTTACTCTATTTCAAGTAAATAAACCAAGACTTATTATAGTTCATATGTTAATTTGTGAAGGGAAATCTGTTCCTCCCAGTCATTCAGCCATTGTCATACAGCCTATTTGATGCTCCAGAGTCACAGGCTTTGGGTTGGCTGCACATTAAACACTGTGGAGCACTGTTTCCAAGTTCTGAAATTGCCATGAGCAAGAGATGCAACTTCTGTTGATGCCCCTGAGGACTATTACAACATTAAGCAAGATGCCATGGATAAATAATGGGTTTTGCACCACATATGTTAAATTCTACATTATCCTCAGAGGAACTTACTGAATACATGGTTTATAAAGTCATTAGAGGCATAGCCTATCTAAATCTTTCTTTAAGACACAAAATATTCCTGACTGACTGAGTGTGGAAACTACTTACAGGAAACTCAGCTGTTTAACCATGACCCTCTGGATGGATTCTTACTTTTCAGTATAACAAAGTTTTTAAGCATGTGAATGCTTCCTTGGCTTCAAAGTAATTACTCTGACTTTTCAAGTTATACACAAAACCTTAAAAGCTTAAAATTTTTTGTCAGTCACAGTTCATCTCAGAAAGAGTAACCACTGTACTGTGCTTTAACTTTGAGACAGTTCTCAAAGAAAATAGAATAAGATGTAATTTCTTTCTCCATTGCTGCTTGAGCAGATAGAGGAAAATTTAAGTATATGGTTAACTGCTGCAGCATAATATAAAGACTTGAGAATACTTCAGTTTAGGACAGAACTCAAACACAACTTTGTTTCATGTAGGCCATCTGTATTTCTGTAATTGGCTCCTATTGACCCCTCAGAATGTGTTTTCACACTTCTCTAAGACTTACAATTTAGTCAGTGGCCATGCTGACACCATTCTGCTGCAATAAGCCACAAACACGTCCCAGAGGACAGATCCTTGCAGAGATCCTTATGGCACGACACAGCAGTCTGGAAACAGCTCCAGGGATGCATTGAGGTCACTCACACACCTCTCAGAAAATGTGTGAGTAGTGCTGGCCATGCCCTTACCATGCTGCAGCTTCCTCCTGAAGGACTCATCTCTCTGAAATATCTCACAGGAGACTCGACCCTTTTCATTTACTCAATTGCTCTCCCCACACACATTACCCAGCCCTCTTGAAGTACCATGGAATCTCGTGACAAACTTCTACAAGGGTGAGACTGATCTCAAATGTGTTTACAGCCAGGATGGAGCTCTGCATCAGAGCTGTCTGGAAAATTCAGTATAGAAACAAACTCCAGAAGCTTTGCTCCTTCCTTGGCAGCAGCTTATTGAGTTTATAATTGAATGCTCCCTAGGGAGGAGCTCCACCAGCCAACAGCTTTGGCCAAATAGATGTTTTGTTTGCCAAAAAGCTCTGATTTGGTTGTCAAGCACAAAAGTCAAAGCCAAAATAGGCACCTAGTCAATGCTGGTCGATAATCAGGATCACAGGTCCTGAAGTTAGTGTAAGAAGTGAGAAGATGAAACTAAATTTTCTCCATGTGTCATAGCAGGGCACTGAGATGGAAATTTTCAGCTATCCCCAAAATTTTGTCCAGCAGGTCCTGCTGTGCTTAGAACAACTGATAGGCATGGCTTATAGGCTCAAAGGTGTTAATTAACATTAATGTGGATGAAAAGTCTGACCATCCCAGAGATCTCTGAAGAAATTCTTCCTGCAAAATTGGCCATTATACATAGATAAAAAACTTGTAAATAATCCATAATAAGTATTCCTGTAGGAGGCCTTTAGAAAATAACAAACCACCTCCACATGTGCTGTATAATGTAAGACTACAACTTTCCACTTTTGAATCTAAGAGGATAATAAAACTTTTCCAAGTAAAAAAAATCTCCCCTCAGGATTTCACAAAACATTATATGCACACTACTGTGTATATTTGTGTATATGTTTGTTTTGACACACCAGACACCACAATCCTAAATTTGGCCAAGCTTGTAAGATTCTTTTTCTGCATTTCAATGAATTTCTAATCTCATGTGGCTTAGTCTGGCAGGACTTAAAATTGTTACCTTTGATGGCTGACCTATAAAATCAATTTTTATATTATAGTCCGTATGAGGCCAGCATGGTACATAAAGTGCTAACAAAGAGGTGAATCAATCTAAATAAAGCCCTTTGGGACTAATGCTAATCAAGATCAATGACTTAGAGAAGATTCCATACAAATATGTGCAAGGGGTTTGTGTACAACTATCAATTGGAAAGGAACTGGAATGGGTGGAATTCATAGCATTTGTTAGAATTATCGCCACGCATATTCACAAAAAAGAATATATTTGTCAAAAATGTTGGGGAAAGATGCCACTGACTGGATAGTGGAAGATCTTGCTTATTAAATTGAAAAGAAAAGAGAAAATGTTTGATATTAAGTGTTTAAGACATGTATCTTGCCTTGACTATGACCTGCAGTCATTGCTGGAGACATTAGTAAAACACTGGACAAATGTTGAAACAAATTATTTGTTTCTTCAGGAGGAAGACAGGATGCTGAAGGAATGCTTTTGGGGTGAGGAACCAGCTGGGGGAGATCAAAGTTGTTAAAGAGCATGGGATTTAAAAAAATATTGCACAATGGGCAGATGAAGCAAAAAATGGTTTACAACAACCATATGAATGGACTGCCTGAAATGATGGAGGTTCATCTTTTGTTGGAGAAATGTAGACAAATTAATAAGGGAAAGCATGTACTGCACCAGAAAAATAATGGTAAAATCTGAAACAAGATAAAAGCACAATGTGAGATTTACCAAAGTGATTGCTTGTCACTTCTGCAATTTGTTATCTTCTGTTTCAGCTTCATTTCATAGGAGAAAAGTCTATTTAATGATTCAAAAAGGGGAAAGAGGCAATTGCAGAACTGTTTTATACATATGGACCGAAGTTGTAGGGCTGGAATAAGGTAGAGGTTGATTCTTCAAATTACTGTCTGATTATTTTTGAATATTTTAGAGCAAGAACCTGTCAGGAGGATAGGGAGGAAGGAAAAAGTCTGAGACAATGCAGACAATTGGGCTTCCTGTGTTTATTGTAAGGCTGGAGGCAAAGGACTGAATGCAAACAATGAGGCTGAGAAACATAAGGGTATAATTATAATTGCTATAAATATAATTACAGGGGAAAAAAAAGATAAAACTCAACTGACTAGGTCTTGGATCCAATTATAAAATGAGCAGTACATTCCTTCTGAGAGTAATTTTTTAGATGGATGTAAGCAACAGATACATGAGGAGAAGAGATTAAATAAAAAATTGTTTGGAGGAATGTATCTTTGGGAAAGAAGTGGTTGGTTGTGTTTTTAAAATGCCCTTAAGCTAGGAAAAGAGAATAACTAACTTTAGTGAATGATTAAAAAACAGTAGAAAATGGAAAATGTTAACTTTATATTTCTAAACTTGAGATATTTACAAGTATGACTGCATTTAATCTTGTTGTAGTCACTCCATTTACATCCAGGAGAAGAAGTGGACTTTTCTAGGACACAATTCCTTTCAGCCTGATGAAGACATCCAAATTAAGCCAGATAAAATGCGCTCCAACAGTGACTGTGTCATCCCAATGAGTACAAAGAACATTTAAATGCCTGCCTCATATGTAGATATCTACATCTGTAGGCACTTCCAGTCATGTGATATGAATCTCATTATAAGACTTTATTTAGGATGGCACGGGAGGGCACCAGTCACAAGTAAAGCAAAAGCATTGGGTAAGAAAGGATTCCTAAAGATAGATAGCCAGACCCAGATTCAAGCATTGGTACAAAATTATCTGATAACAATATCAAACATCACCAAGTCAGAAGAGTTTCTCCCTAAGATATGGACCTCAAGCAGAAAATAAATATTAACAGTGTCAAAAATTTTCATATTAAAATAAAAAGGGGGGATTTTCCAGCCCTTCTTTCAAAGTTTTACAAAGTGTGTGTTAGATTATGTATATGGTAAATATAAAAAATAAAAAGGAAAAGTGCACTTCATCAAATCCTCTTCACATTGGTAGAAATATTCATTTGACTATTTTTGTTGAGACTAGCAAAATATATCAGTGTCTTCAACAGGAGCAGAGGAACAGCTTGATAATTAAAAACAAGAGCAAAAGACCAATTTTTTTTTTTTTTGTATTTTGTGACTTAATGACATCCACCATGGCAAAACTATTGAAAATGGGATGGGATCTGTGTTGCACTTTTTTTTCTCAATATCCTTCCCATAGGAAGGAAACAGATAAATGTTGCATCTGTAGGTGAGTCACAGCTTCCTAATCAATATTTTGTTTTCCATTTCTGTCTCACTCCCTCTCTCCTCCCATAATGTAGAAGTAACCCTTTAGGAGAGACAAGCAGCCGGCACATCACAAAGAAATCTGGGAAAAGGGTGTGTAACTGTCAGATTCATGCAGTCACACTTGATTTGTATTATTATTTTGGGGAAAAACCAGACATGCACTTAAAATCCTTATAAATGGGAAAAATTTCTCATGTTTGGATTCCATTAGGCATTTGATGAAAACCAGACTTGCAGCAGAAAACGAATACAGCAGGATTTAACACCTTGAAAATTGAAGTGTAGGAAACAAATCAATGGATGCCTGTGGAGTGGTCTTCCTCTAGCAATGAGAACAACTCAGTGCTGCAGTAAATTAGACCAGATTATTTCTGTGAATAGAACTTTATTGCAAAACTCTTCTCTTGTTTTGTTAGGAAATAGCTTACAATTGGTTGTGACACCCTACAACTATGTTGTGTTTATTATTCATAAGAATTTGCCAAGCAGATGCACTTTTAAGTAATTTCCAAGCTCTGAATCCCTTGGTAGCTGCTTCATAGAAGATGTACTATAAAAACAGTCTGTCACATACTTAATCTGGGATTAATGGAATTTATTGTACATTGGACTTGGGGTCAAGCCACATTCACAAGTCTGTATGCATTTTATTATGTTGGTTGCTCACACATTTTTCTGAGACTTGATTAGGTGGCAAATATTTAAAAAAAAAAAAAAAAGGAAAGATAAATGTATAAAAAACAAAACAACTTGCTTTTTAAAATTAAAAAAATGTGTTTGATTTAATAACCTCTCAGGATTCAAGAACCTTTTTGCAAGTGGAAAGCACATGTTCAGATACAGACAAATAACTAACAACACTTTATGAACCAGGCAGATTGGATGTTGTCCTCTTTCCTGCAAGGAATTCAGCAACTATGGGAAACTAGAGCCATGTTCGGCTTTGATCTGGGAAAGCATAAAATAGGTGCATTTAAAAAACTGCTGCTTCAAAAATAAAATCTGCACAAGGAAAGAGACACAAGACACTAGCACAGAAAAAGGAGTGAGGACATTCTCTATAATTTTATTTTGAGCATAAGATTTTGTTACCATGGCCCAAAGAATATAACAACTCATTCCTTCATCTTTGCAAAGGCTCCAAATAGCTCAGTAGATCACAACAAAGATTTTTGTGGTATGGGATGGTCAAACAATAGAAACTTATCCTTATGAAACTGTCATTACTTTCTTCCTCAAAGGATGATTCAATGATTCAAAATGCATGGACGGATGGGCCTTCTGATTATATTGTCTTCATCAAATCCACCCTGAAGGAAGAAAACAAAAGCTAATGGATCATATAAAATGAAAACTAAAGTCACATAAATGCAAGCAACATTTCTTTCCCTTTTAAGACATTTGTGTTGAATACCACGATGTATCAGTTCACATTTTTGCTTTACTACATTCAGAATCAAATCCCTACCTTGCTTTGAATGAGGTAAAGTTGCTTTGCTTTTCAGGATGCTCAAGGATTATCAAATGATCTATAGAAGATAAAGTAGGTTAGAAAAAAAAATATATATTGAGTTATAAATCCAGTATTTTGACCTAAATAGTGTGAATCTTTTTATAAGCAAAAATTTTAAAAGATGCACATTTGAACAAAAAGGATTTCAGAGCATGAGAATATATATAAATTATTTTTTTATTATCTTGAAGTAGTAAGATCAATGCAGTATATGTCTATGGATAGAAACTCCAAATGTTAATGTTAATGCTGTTTAAAAAGTGATTCCAGAAAAAGTGCTGAAAAAAAACAAGTAGTACACTGTGATTTTCATATCAGGTTGCATTTTGTGCATGACATATGTTTATGCCTGTGCATGCATATTAATATGGCACTATATAGTACCAGAGCTTTGGTGAGCATTCTTTCTTGAATGATGATATTCTTATTTTTAAATCCATTGAAAATCAATCTCTAAATTTTGTTTACAAGTTGTGGTTCAACGTGTAAATAAATATATCTTATTTCAGACTTTTGAGGAGATTGTGTCACTGTTTTGACTGTAAGCCAAGGCTGATCTTCAGATATTAATTTTTTTAAGGTTTTTCTTTTTAGTCCTTCTCACATTTTGTTAGTATGCTCTGAACCTGATTTTATTCTAAAAGAGAAGCCATTCATGGGACAGCTGAAGTGTGATTCATTGGACAAAATATAGACAAAATCATATCCAGTCTTCACCAGGCAACCCCTTGGGTACTTCATATTCCTTTCAGCAAACTGGATGCTTTTAGGTTGTTTGAATATCTAAATAATAAGATATATGGCTTCTAAACAAGAATCTTCCACAGGACACCCTCCACTGTCTCAGGTTGCCCCAAGCCCCATCCAACCTGGCCTTGGGCACTTCCAGGGATCCAGGGGCAGCCACAGCTTCTCTGGGCACCCTGTGCCAGGGCCTCACCACCCTCACAGGGAAGAATTTTTTTCCCAAGATCCAATCTAAACCTGTCCTCTTGTTTAGAACCATTCATCCTTTGTGCTGCCGCACAAAGTCACACTCGGGACTTGTCCCAAGTCCCTTTCCAGCTCTCCTGGAGCCCTTCAGGCACTGGAAGGGGCTCTAAGTTCTCTCTGGAGCTTTCTCCTCTCCAGACTGAGCACCAGCAGCTGTCTCAGCCTGCCAGCCCCCCTGTACCGTGGAAATGTGCATTTGAGTCCTGGAAGGAAATAGACAATTTGATGATGCACCAGGATAAATGCACACTCAGATAGGAGGATAGAGAATTATTACAGGTTGTGTTTCTTCCATTTACATGGCCCACGTGAAAGGATATGATTAACAATGAGCATTTCTAAAGACTTGTCACCTTAGGGAAATTATTTGGTTATTTTGGGTCTATATTAATGTACAGAAACAATGATCAGCTTTTTCCATTGAGTGCATTTCTATTGTATGTCTTTAATGCAGGACTGGTCTTTGTTATTTGTTATCTCCGTGTCATTTCCTAAACAATTCTCTGATGACTGTGAACCTAGAGAGAAGGAAAAAAAGCCCAAAATAATGCAAATAATTAGGTTGGTGTGATTTTTACTCGTTACTGTCAGTGGTAGATGCATTTTGCACATACATTTTAAACCTGTTCAGAGATTCCAGTTTCAGTGCTCAGATGTTATATCAGTGTTCTCAGACATTGCTGCATTGCAGAAATAAGTCACAGTCAGCTGAATGACTGTGAGGGAGAACATTACATGAAATAATTCCAAAGGAGGATGTTAAACTTTGCATTTTCAGATGCAAGCAACGTGATGGTTTGATGAAATGGTATCAGTAGTGCAGGAACCTCCAAGGGCCCCTTCAGCAGCCACAAAAGGGGCTTTAAAAAGACTGCAGTAATTGCCTGCAAAGAACTGTGTGATCATTAACTGTTAACCTGAAACTTCAATAATGTTTTATTTTACCCATGAGTGCTTTTTTCTCTTTCTGAGGGAGCTCTGCTATATTGTAAATCTTCCCAGAAAAATCCCCTCAACCTTGCTGGTGCTGTGGTATGAAACTCCACCTGCTCTCTGGCCAAACGTTGCCTGGCCAGTTGCTGGCACCAGCAGAAAATAGTGGCATAAAATCCTCACTTCTGCAATTTAACTGGAAAAATTGCCAAGAATAATATGGCTTTTTTCTCACAAGGAGAAAAAAAATAAGCAAACCAAACTGGAGATGATTTCTAAACCAACTCTGCCAATAAAACAAACAAACAAACAAAAACTCAACAAAAACAACAACAACAAAGGCTTTAAAGCTGTATTATACAGTTATTCCCCCACACCCTCAGATTTAGCATGGATTTATCACCATTTATAAGCAATGGGAAACTATAAGTTGGTGTCCTGGAAACTTTAATGCCAGGTTAGCAGGTGGGCAGCACAAATACATCAAATGCACAGAGGGAAGCCAGAGTTGCTAAAGCAGCTCTATTTCTCCCATCAACACTGATGGGTGTGGCAATTCTCTCCATTTTTACTGCAGGTCTAATTAGCTGAAATGGGTAACATATTTAGGTAATAGCACTGCCATCAGCTCAGGAGCTGCCACATTTGCAGGAAATGTGATTATCTCCTGGTAAATGTGCTTTCTGTATCAGGGATAATTATGTCCCTGTAGGATGCAATATAATAATTTGGTTTTTAACCTAAGGATGACAAGCATGGGCTTTGCTGTCTGCTCTTCAAAAGTTATAGCAGAAATTCAGATTCCTGCACAAAAATTCCTCCACCAGCACTGCCACGTTATTGAAAATGGGTAAATAAAGTAATCCTCAGTTGTCTTATTCTCTAAAAAGGAGAAGGAAGATTGCTTAATAAAAAAGTTTGTGAGAAAGTGTGGATGAATTATTTGAATGTAGGTTTCACAAAAAAAAAATAATATTAACCCAAATTTGGGGTTGAATTGATACCCAGGATGGGTATCCTGTGGGGTTTTTTTTGATTTTTTTCAGGGAGCTTAATCATAGGCAGTTATTTCATTAATCTTTTTCCTATGGGACAGACTATCTTTGTCCTCACCATTTTCTACACTAAATAATCAATATCCAGTGTTTTTTGATGCCTAAAAAGTGACTAAAGCATAATTCCACAAACAATTGAAATGGAAGATGAGCTAAGGTTTGCAGTCTTCTCTTATTGCTTTGGGCTCTGAGTTCATGGGTTCTCAGAGCTGGATTAGAGAGGGGATAAAAAAGGAATAATAAGACAGATTTAAACGTGGACTAAGTGAGAATGGAGCAGAGATATTTTTGATTGCTACAATTAGCAGAATTATGGAGATGCATCTGTTTATCTCATGCCAGTCTCTGGGGGTAGCCTGGAAGTAGATGTTCTACTACAGAACAGTAGGGAACAGGAGTTAACATAAACCTTTTACTTGCTTTTCTTACATTTTTCCTATTTAAAATAAAGTGATTTATACAAGCTGGAAGTATTTTATAGTCTGAATTCACATCTCTGTCTGCTGTGAAAACCCTGTGGTTCTAAGGTCAGAAAGAATTTCTTGTACTGCTGCTCTCATACAATGTTCATATCAGTCACTGAGCCTTTCTCAGAAACTAAATGAAAGAACAAACAGAAATAATCTCATGAATATGCATTTCATAATTTATAATGCATATTTTAAAATAGAAATAGGGTCTAAGCTCCATGATCTTACCATTAGAACAGACTGAACAGGGGTGTGTGTATTTTATATATAGACATAAATATGTGTGTGTGTTTAAATAGAATTTTGATTAAATTTTCCAATATCAACAGAAAAATGATGTCTTCTAATTAAATTTACAAAACTCCACAAACCAATCTGTAGCTTTCTGATCTCTGTTTGCAACAATACAGCTGAAAAGTCATTAGAATTAATACACATAAAGAAGCTGCAGGTCATGCCAGGTGATAGGTTATAGAATATCTAAAGCAATAGAATAAGGATTAAAAAAATCCTTTATATTTCTTTTTAAACTATTCAACTAGTTAGTGATGAAGCCTGTGGAGAAGCAGAAAAATAATTTTGTGATTGAATTACCCAAAATTAGGCTGAATAAAACTTCTTAAACAATGCTATAGAGAACAATTCCACACTAATGGCAGTGAACTTAGATGATCTCAGATTATCTTTTCCAAAGCTGATTCTTATGGGGCTACTTTTTTAGCTGATATACCCATTAAGAGCTTATAAAGGAGAAATAAAGAGAGTGAATACAAAGGCTGTTAATCAAAGAAGTTTCCCCTAATTGGTCAAGGGACCTTTTTACACTAAGACATCCATTAGAGTCTCTACCACCTTGATCACAGTGTTATGTTACATATTCTCCTTAATGTAAATGATTTATGTGTTATGTGTTTCTGCATTTGAAAAAAAAAAACCAAAAAAAAACACCAATGTGGAAGATGTTTAGTTTGTCATATACTTTAATGCAATGGGGTTTTTGTTTTGTTTTTTTAATTGTCAGTGCCATTTTGGTCCAGTAGGTTTTATTGTGTGATCAGCAAAGTGACTTTGGAATTAGACCCAAAGCACAGCCCTCACCTGCAGCCAAGGCACACATGTGCAACTGGGATCCCAATTAGAACTTCAATAGTCCCCACAATATTAACAGCTACCATAAGCAAGGTGATCTGGGTTTTATCCCTGCTTCTGCAGAAGAGGAAGCACCTCAGGTGTGAAAAGTAACTGCAGCTATAAAGCCCTAAATGGCCACAGATATGCTGCAATGTACAACAGTTCCATGGCATGCTGGAAATTAAAAAGTTAGGACAAATCACAGTGTGACCCCTCCCAAAAAAGAACTCCCAAAAACCACCAAGGGCTGGTCTCAGGAGCCATTTCTCACCAGATATTGCCCTGTAGCCACAGTGTTTCCACAGGAGCGTTGTGGTCTCTGCCCTGTTGAACACCGCTGCTGCTGTGGCTTCTCCAAACTTTTCTGTGTTGTCCTTGGAAGACATTCTCTTGTCCTCATCAATAAATCAAATCACAATGAGAGCTAATGAAGGCAGAGTCTTTGTTCAGTAAAATACGAGTGCCACTTCTGGTGTTCACTCAGTAAAAGCTCGGTTGGTTACACATTGCAGAGGGTGGTTTGGGTAGGGACTGCCAGGAGGCCAAGTCATCATCTCTCCCCAGTGGGACGTTCCCCAGCTTGTCTTGAGGCTGATAAATGTATCCCAAATTACTTGACTTCCTGGGAAGTAAGTGAGCTGCAAAATCAGAATGAAGACAAGGGATAAATGTGATCTCTAGTGTATCAAAGGGTTATAAAAATTGCAGACCAAGGTTTTCCACTGTGCTTAGAGCATGCTTCATTTAGACTAACACTGCATGGACTTCAGGTCTCATCTGTTTGCTAAAGGATTTGCAGGGTTCCTTCCCATTGCCATTGCTTTTATTCATACTAATTACTTTTATTCCAACTGCCAGCCACTCCAGGGTCTGCTCTAGCAACTGGGAATCCCAGACACCCAGATGAGCACTCATAAATTGAACTAAAGAGTAAAAGTCAAAACAGTAATATTTTCTCACTATATTACAGCTGAGTCATAACAAGCAGCCATGTCCATCACAGAACGGCTTGGTTTGGAAGGTCTCTGAAAGCCCATCCAGTTCCAACCTCTCTGTCATGATCAGGGACATCTTCCACTGTCCCAAGTTGCTCCAAGCCCCATCCAGCCTGGCCTGGAACACATCCAGGGATCCTGGGGCAGGCACAGCTTCTCTGGGCACCCTGTGCCAGGGCCTCACCATCCTCACAGTAAGGATGTTGTTCAATCCTTACTCATATTCAGGTGTAGATGACACAACAGCTTGAGTCCTTACGTGGTGCAGACCAGAGAATTGGTCCTGTTGGCATTTTCCTGCCTTGTGTCTATCCAGAGCCTGTGCCTCCATCATGATGTCACATCTGTCATTCTACAGAGGAGAAAGCTCCCATCTGTGTGACCCTGCAGGAAAGCTCTGCTGAAGAACACACAGGTCACTCAGTCCAAAAAAAAGCAAAGCATTGTCTGAAAACTCTTTCTCAGTTTTACAGTTATGAAATAAAAAACATCTTGTAAAGAGATAATCAAATATAGCAAATGCCTATCAGCAAGAGAGAAAATCATATTTAGATTCTATTGTTTGTGACTTGTACAAATTTAAACAAAGTTGTCAGCAAAGTGGTGTTTTACTGTTCTTTGTTCCTGCATATTTCATTTTGATGTTCTCACAAAAGAAACTTCACCACTGAAAGAACCTCGAAAACTTAAGAAAGAGTAAGCAGTCTCTTTTATCTGTATTTGTGCCACAAAAGACAAAATAATTTTATGAGATAGTGAACAATAAATTCTCCTTTGCTCTTCTGATATGGGAGCCACATTTTTCTGGGTACAGAGTGTATTTAGTTACAGAAAAAATGTTTAAAATTACACCAGGTATAATTCACTCAAGAATCTGAAAATGGCAAGGCAGCATGAGTCATCTTATTCAAAGTGGAAAAGAGAAGAGTTGTGTTCTTTGAGAAAACAAAATTGGACCTAAACCATGGAGTGTGTATTGTCCATTATTTGAAATTGCCAGCAAGAACCCTGTGATTCCAAAGCAGATTGGACATTGTCCACAATTGTCTTCCATTGTCTATGGGAGATGATAAGAAGCAGACAGTAGCTCATTTTAACAATCCTGCCAAAATCAATAGTATTTCAGTGAGAAGCAACTTGTCGTGCCAGCAACTGAAGCAGTGATTGTCAAAGAAATTAAACTCTTCTTTTTACAGGCTTGGGTGTAATTTAAGGGAATGTGAAGGAGGTATTCTGTGAGCTTTGCAGCCCTAATAGGGATGGAAGTTACCTCTCTGCAGCCTCTAGTTCTGCAAGACTGCCCTCAAGGTCAGCAAAACTTGTGTCTGAGCAAAGGGCTGGAATAAGAAGTGTGTCTACACCTGAGCAGAGTGGTTTGAGCACCTGCCTTTGGAAAACTGATCACAGACACTCAGTGTGAGCTCAAGCAGTCCCTTTGTTTTGAAGTCAAGAGAAGTCTTCACCCCACCACATCCATTCTCAGGCGTGTGTGCTCCAAGGATGTTTGAAAATTGACATCTGTGAGCCCTCAAAACTTAACCATTTCCAGCATGCATTAGACTTGTGGTTACTTATGTACCTGTCTGTGGCAGGCACATTCTTCCCTCTCTCAGTATTTTTTTCATAGAGGAGCACAGAGGAAAGAAAGAGAAAACAATTTCTATTTCTGGTCCTTTTTTTTTCCCATGTGGAATGTGTCTGGAGAATTGTTTACCTGAGGTGTTTGCTTGATTGGATTCTGGTGAGTTGTCTGGACTTTCAAAAGAGGGTCACGAGTTGTGAGGAGTTAGATTTGGTAGTTAGAAAAAGTAGGTATGTAGTTTTAGTATCTCCTTTAAATAGTATACTGATGTGTAATAGTATAGTTATAATAAAGAAATCATTCAGCCTTCTGAACTGGAGTCAGACATCGTCATTTATTCCCACTGGGTTCACCTGCTTTTACAATACCTGTCCACCTTGTCTCACACCTTCTTAACCCAGCAGTGCTCACTCCATCTGCTGGAATGCAGGGGGTAGGATGGGGCAGGATCCAGAACCATCACAAGCAAATGTTTTTCCTTCAAGGGGTCAATTTCCTACTGAAAAAAAAAATAAAAATCAAATAAAAATCAAAGTACACAAAAATATGAACTCCTTTAAATCTCCCTCTCTAAGGCCATTACACTTTTGAAACAGCTTCACATTCCTAGTAAACAGTACCAGTGACTAAAGGGGATGCAAGAGACCTGGAGAGGGACTTGGGACAAGGGTCTGGAGTGACAAGACGGGGGAATGGCTTCAAACTGACAGAGGGAAGGGTTAGATCAGACATTAGGAAGAAACTCTTTACTGTGAGGGTGGTCAGGTGTAGTAGGCACATTCTCTCTCTCATGATTTTTTAATTGAGGAGCACAGAGGAAAGAAAGAGAAAACAGTTTCTATTTCTGCTCCTTGTTTTTCCCATGTGGAATGTGTTTGGAAAATTGTTTACCTGGGGTGATTTCTTGATTGGATTCTGGTGAGGATTGTTTGAGTCTGATGGCCAATCCAACCCACCTGGGGCTGGGCTCTCAGAGAGGGTCACGAGTTGTGAATTAGTTAGATATGGTAGTTATAACAAGTAGGTTTGTAGTTTTAGTATCTCCTTGAAATAGTACATTAATGTATTCCAGTATAGTTATAATGAAATCATTCAGCCTTCTGAACTGGAGTCAGACATCATCATTTCTTCCCACCAGGTTCACCTGCATTTACAATAGTCAGGCCCTGGCACAGGGTGCTCAGAGAAGCTGTGGCTGCCCCTGGATCCCTGGAAGTGTCCAAGGCCAGGCTGGACTGAACTCTGATAAACCTGCAACAGTGGAAGATTTCTCTGTCCAAACCATTCTATGATTCTATGAAATCACCTGCAATTATTGAAGGGCTGTGTGATTAGCTTAGTTGCCAAGACAAATATTTGCCTTTCAGGACTAAGACTGAGCTGTTTTGCTTCAACTTGTTAAAAGAGTAAAATTACAGAAATACTATAAAATAAAAAGGTGAAACATTAAAAAAAAAGTATAGGTTCTTGTTTTTACCCTGAGGGGAAACGATCCACAACAAAGCACAATCCTTAGATTTGGTGATTTCTAGCCATAAACCTCCCTCAGAGAGTTTGCAAGTTCTCCCAGCCCAGTACCTGCAATAACTATGGCTCTAAAACGTGGAACTGTACCTCCCACTATCCCCACCACCCAGAGAAGAACAGGGAGAAGAATTTATATTCAGCTTTTCCCAAAATCAGAGGTTTTGTCACAGAAGGGGCCCACTGTACACAGTCTGATAAATTTCTCAAAAATCACATATTTCCTTTGTTTCAGCATTCTTGCTCTCTTTCTATCTCTGCTGACTGATGTATCCTATATCCGTCTCCAGTTGCCCTTCCATTGTGACTCTAAGTAAAATAACAAAACATAAATATAAAAATACAGAGCTGACTAGCTCTTCAGGCCTGGGATTGGTAAGAAAACTATCATGGCAAGATTCAGTACCTGAACATTTCTTTTTCCTCACAATTCTTTAGGTGAAAACATTTCTGGTGAAGTAAATACAGCTTCAAGTGTAATTTAATTTATCATGGTAAGTGGGATTTGTTCTTCAGTCTCTTAATAATTTACCTGGAAAGATTTATCTCTGAGTGTAAAGAAAACTGTTCAAAACCCACCTTGCCTTATTTTCTGATGCATTCATAAATGACCACTAACATGTTTAAAAACATTTCACCATGATAATAATAACAATAAAGCCTAATGTTGTGAGGCTTTGGAAAATGTAATTTTCTTAGAGAATAACAATGCCATACCTGGTTTGTCCGGTTATTTTGGGGGGAAGGGATTTCTAGCAGCCTGAATAACCTGATTTAAAGATTTATTTTCTAAAATAATTTTCATGTAAAATTTCTGTATATTAAATAAAATAAAGATGTAAACAATAATTATAAAATTAAAAATGTTAATCATAAATTATACTTTATAACATAAAAATTAAAATTTAAATTAAATGTTACACTGTAAAAATAATCTCATGTAATTCTATTTTTTGTCATATGGGACTTTATTGTACAGCTTTTGAATTTATTTCTTGCAGGAGGCAATAAATCAGTGTGTCCCAGTAACAGCAGCTATTCAGTGACATACATTGTGGCTTCATGACTTTAGAATACTAATTTTGACCACTAGTTTTAAAGTGTCAGCTCTCAGGTGATTACTTTCCCAATGTTTATTTTCAGAGCCCTTTTTTTAGACAGCACTGAATATAAATATAGGTATGGCAGGAGCTCAGCACAAACTGTACTAGAAAATCATTTATCTTTGCTTGTTGAAATAGTTTTTGTAGATATCGATTCACAGTCAGTATTTTCCATACAGACTCCTTTTAATGCAGCTACTTGAAGAGTAGACAATAAATAAAGTGTGCCCTTATTGGAATAACTTGCATCCGCATCTTTTTTTAGATTAGTAGTCTGTTTAAAATGGAGTTTGTCAGGCTTAGATCTCATTGCCTATTTGTTCTTTCATGGTAACAAGAAAGAAATAATAGGTAAGTAGGTGAATACATAAAATTTGTGAAGCTCCACAAAAGAAGGCCGAGATTGTTGCTGTCATTATGCCCTCACTGTGCCTTGTTAGAAGACCAGCTGAAAAAAAATGCTGAATGTACACTGGGCATTTAAAACAGACTAACCCTGGTGTCAATGCAGCAGCTGCATGAATTTGTGTGTGGTACACAGGGCTGGTACTACAGTGGATTTTATAATGCAAGTTTCAAAAGATCTCAGCCAAGTCCCAGTAGATCTCAAACTTCTGTTGAGACCTTCCACATGCAGCTCAGGTGAACAAGAAGTAACTTAATGCCTTCATATCATTGCTTCTCAGCTTGAACTCTGCTTTAGGGGTGTCATTTTTCTCCAAAGTGAGAATAGAATTACAGTGAAACACTCATTTGATATCTGACAGTTCTGATGAATATTTTTAAGGAGAATAAATGTCCCTTCCTAATTCCCAATATTATCTAATGTTAAACAAGGGAAAATACTTCCTCTCTAATAAAGTCATGACCCCTGAGCACTGAAGAAAAAGGATGAATAGGCTGCTTAGCATTGCCCTATCTCATGGAACTGAAAAGCAGAATTTAGCCAGACATGTGTGTGTATTTCTTTAAAAAAAAAAAATAAAAAGATAGAGAAATTAATTATTTCTTCTAAAAACAGTCTGTTGTGATGAATTCAAAGAGTTTATGGTAGCAAGTGTGGTAGCAGTTCTATATGAGGCTTGCTTTATGCTCCCTTGTTTATTTTGGGATTAGCTATTCCCTAAGAGTGCAGTAGAACGTGTATGTAAACTGGGCAAAGTATAATATTTAGATTCCTGGTGCTGCAGAAGGCATTTTTTTTTTGCTGTTAAATGTTGGCATTGACTCTTCAGTAGGAATTTTGACCTTCCCTAGGGTTGCCTGAATACCTGTCCCAAGCATTGGCCACCACCCAGATCTGCTTTTCCCAGCTTCAGGTAAGGCAATACAGCAAAACAAAAAGGGATTATTGGGTATCAGCCTGTACAGTCCAGCTACACTGGCGGAGCTATTTCAGCACTGAGTGCTCTCCTGCACTCCAGGACATTAAAAATATTCCCACTTCAAGGCAATATGTATAAAATCACACTTCAGTTCCAAATCCTAAGGTTTTTTAAGTGTTCCAGTGGTTGCTTACACCTTGATAGCACATTCCTACACTTCTGCCATCAAAATCACATTTTCAAACCTTACTTTTTTCTTGCATGAAACAGAGCATGTCTCTTAGGCATTGTTGAAACTACAGAAGTTTTAGGGATTTGTATGGTTTCTAGGCAACTAATTAGTTTTAAAAAGTATATTGTTTCTAGGCAACAAATTCCTATTTACTTTGAGGGCAACTGGTTTTGTTGCCTTATATTCTTATGAAAAATCATAGACAGGCATAGTTATCTGAAAAGGGGAATAATATCTTCAAGGTATTTAGAGGTATTTAAAATGCATTGCTTTGTTGAAACCAAAACATTTCAAAATAGTGAATATTGCTTGAAGGATTGTTTTTATTCAACTGAGGAGTAAAAAACAAAATTCAAAACCTTGAAAAATGTTGAAAGCTTCAGTGAGTAAGAATTCCTTAAAACATCAATTGGTTATTGGAGCAAAAATAGCAGATAACCTGTTACTAATTCACACAAATACTCTTTGCACACATCATGTCTCCAGTAAAACTTGGGCAGTCTTCCTTCTATACCCCTGCCAGGGGTGTGTGGGGAGTGGTGAAAATAGCTCCTAAAAGATACAGTAAAGAGGGAGCTTTGTCATTGGGATGGATTAAAGGTTTTGACTAAATAAACTACATTGCTGAAAGGAGTTTTAAACTGTACATCACCAAAACCATTTATTTGACAGTCTAAGTCATCACACATGTCAAGGTGCAGGTCTGCAGGATGGATTTAGCTATTCCCACAAAATCCCTTCCTTTTGCAGGAGGGACAGCTCCCAGAGATTCTGGTGAAGATACACAGCTGTGCAGAACCATGGAGGTGTTTACAGGTGAGGAGATAAGGACTTTTGTCAATACCTCTGAGGAGAAAGTTGCCAGGAAGATTTCTTGTTAGATCATTGGAGACAAAGGAATTATTTCCACAGCTCTTTCTGCTACTGCCCTGGCATACTGTGTTATATTGGTTTGAGATTAAAAGCAGGACCCAATCATAGAATCACAGAACAATTTAGGTTGGAAGGGACCTTGCTCATAACCATGTTTGAACAGGAGCATTTGTGGAAATGTCAAATGGATTAGATGGAATGGAATTTCATCCTGTGTTATAGTCCACATGGAAAAAGTGAGAGAAATGCAGTTCAGATGGAAATGAGTGGGGCCTGCAGGGAGGCTGGAGAGGGACTTTGTGTAAGGGCAGGCAGTGATAGGAGAAGGGGGATCAGATACAAACTGAAGGAGGGAAGATCTACATTAGACGTTAGGAAGAAATTCTTCCCTGTGTGGGTGGACAGGCCCTGGCACAGGGTGCCCAGAGAAGCTGTGGCTGCCCCTGGATCCCTGGAAGTGTCTAAGGCCAGGTTGGACATTGGGGCTTGGAGCAACCTGGGATGGTAGAAGGTGTCCCTGCCCATGGGAGCATCAATAACAGGGTCTTTAAAGTCTTTCAACCTGAGCAATTCTCTGATTCTATGAAGTATAAGACAGGGAGTCATGCTGGGATCTTGACCATCAGAAAAAGAAAGAAAAAAAGAAACAAAGCAATTTTTAACAAAAAATGAATTTAGAATCATTGCTTACACACTGTGGCTTGTCTTTCCAAATACTTGAAATTTTATTATGACATTCAGTGATGAAGGTTTGCCATAAGCTGTCAAAATTGACTTATCACCTTCATTTCACAAGACTTCAATGATCTCAGTATGGGTAATCTACAAGCAAACAAATGTGGCATTTCTTAAACATTGTTAGAACTTGATAATTTGCCAGAAGAAACTAATTTAATAGAACTCAATTATTTCTTTAAATAGAGAAGCTCTGTCAAGATCCATCACTGAGGAGCTCCATTATTAGTTATTTTTATTATTAATATTTTCCTCCAGCTTTTCAAAAATTCAGCTTCACCAATAGCCTCTGATCAAAAGTTTTGGCATTATATTTATAAGAAGAATGGAAGAAAAGAGAACAGAGCAAGTTGCAAGAATACATAGGAAGAAATAAATGTGTTCCTCCAAGCCCAACATCCAGCACTAGGTGTTTACTATGTTAAGTATTAGCAGACACAAATGTCTTTATTGACATTATTAACACATTTGTAGAGTTTACGGGAGAAAAAAAAATACTCTGGCAGGGACTTTTAACCTAATTTCCTTGAGAAATGCAGTTCATGAGTTCATTCTTTCTCTATTAGTCCATCTGGCATTTCTGCTCCCATTCATGTTGAACATATTTTCCAGTTTCAACAAAGAATCCACAAAAGAGGACAATACCTTCTGAACACCTGAACAAAGTTAAAGTTTTAACATCTACAGCTCCATCTGTGGCTGCATTCCCATGGAACAGACTTGTCCCACCATGGACTGCAAAGACCAAGGCAGAGACAGATCTAAGCACTGGTGCTGGGATGAAATTCAGCTATGGGGGGCAGAGGACTTCTTTTCACAGCTCTTTCAGCTGCCATCCTGGCAATCTGCATTATCCTGGTTTGAGTTTAAGAGCAGGACCCAATCACAGAATCACAGAACAAGTTGGGTTGGAAGGGACTGTCCTGCCTTGTAAGATAAGCACGTATTCTATTTGCCATCTGTTGGAGGTGGGGCAGTTTTCTTATCCCTTCCAAGAACAATGTCTCCCTCCGGGGAGATATCTTCTGTTAATGGGCCATTAATGACTCACTGCATGACTGGTAAAGTTACATCATCCCATTGGGAGATGCTCCACCCAGAGGGAGGAGCCAAGCAGCCATAGCTGCATAAAATCAGCACTTTTTGTGACATCAGGGCAGCCTCTTTGCTGGATTCCCAAAGAAGCAGCTTCTTCTCTGCTGGATCCCCAGAGGAAGACCAGGCCCATCTACTCTATCACCAGACCTTCAGAGAAAACTCCACCCTTCTAGAGATCACCACTTCAGCAGCATTTCATCTGCCACTCCAGGAGGAGCAGCCACCATTTAACTGGACTATTACCAACACCCTGACTCCTCAGGGTGTCAGGTTTCTGACTCTATCACTAGTTCTGTTTGTACTGATTACTTTTTTTTTTTTATTTAGTTTTTTCCTAGTAAAGAACTGTTATTCCCATTCCCATACCCTTGTCTGAGAGCCTTTTAGTTTTGAAATTGTGGTAATTCGGAGGGAGGGGTTTACCTTTTCCATTTCATTCACAGGAGGTTCTTGCCTTCCTTCACAAACTCCTGTCTTTTCAAACCAAGACAGGGACCTTGAAGATCACTTCATTCCACCCCCTGCCATGTGCAAGAACAATTTCCACCATCCCAGGTTGCTCCAAGCCCTGTCCAACCTGGCCTTGGACACTTCCAGGGATCCAGGGGCAGCCACAGCTTCTCTGGGCACCCTGTGCCAGGGCCTCACTACCCTCACTCTCAAGAATTTCTTCCTAATATTTCATGTATCCAATGACAATGCATGTGTATCCTATGCAAAGCAACCTGGTGGCTTCGAGATTTTTACAATTTAGGTGGAATCAGGCATTTCTATTTAATTTTTAGACTTCAGGAAAAGATCAAGCTACGTTACACAAAGCAACATACTTAACACATAAACTGCACTTTTACTCAGTTAATTAAAGCTTAATTAATTAAGTAATCAAATAAAAGTCATAAAGATTAAATCCATAAATAAATGTTTTTAATCTTTTAATTCATCAGAATCATAAAGAAATGACTATATTAAATTTTCATTTAATACTAGAATAATTGTTCAATTTTTAGCCTTTTCTTGGCATTATTTGGAGTGCCTGGCTTCTTTTTATCTGAGACTCAGAGTTCATCCTGTCCTATTTGGTGTCTTCACAATTAAGGGCCAGTTGCAAAAAAAAAGAAAAGAAAAAGAAATAGATATCTAACGCAGTTTGGAATTCTACATAAAAGAACAATCAAGAAAAAATTGGTCTGCAGCCATGCTAGGTTACTAGATGCCTTGAAATCTCTCTTGTCTTGAGGCAGAAAGTAGATTTGGCATTATCCTACTGGAAGGTTTGGCTTTCTGGGTACCATGTTGCCTGTTTTTTAATGTATCAATGCCATATATCCATTGCAAGCAACATTCATGAAAATATTGCATGTGCTGACTAGGAATGCCCTGGCATCTGTACAGGGTCAGGCCTAACAGCCTAAAATTTCCTGTTCTTTAACATTTACATCATCTAAAAATAAGTAGATAACTGCCTTTTATTTTTAAAGGAAGTTAAGAGTGGTGTCACCTCATTTTTCCACAAACTTTTTTCTTGTTAAAAAACTTCAGACCAAAAAAATATGTGTAAGGTTATGACACATTTGGTTTAAACCCCACACCTTTCACATTAATTCAGTCCTGGTCAAACTATTTGATTTCAGTGAAGAAAACCTTATCTCTGTTAAAGGTAGAACAGAGTAGCAAATGGATTGACAAATTCACAGGATGAAAAAACAGGTGAAGGAAGAAACATCTTGTTAAAATCTTTTTTGTGACCCAGGCACCTTTCATAATGTAGCAACCTTAAATTTCCCTTAAATTGTGAAAAGTGGGGGAAAGATAAGGGGGTGGGATCAGCATGCTTCTGTTGTTCGAGTTCATCCATTTTTTTTTTACTTTGTGTGTTCTTGTTGACTTTGATTTGCTTTATTTTTTTTTCATGTTGTATCTCTTGTTTTCAACTAATTATTTTTATATTAAAACCAACCCTAGCACCCAACAAAAGAATGTTGAATTAGCTAATGAAGTGCTTTTCTCTATTTAAACACAGTTACTTTGCACATTTGACTTTTTTTAGCAAGTCTTTGTTATTAGCTAAAGAATCCATTCATTTGCTTATAAAATTTTCATAGGCCAAACAAATCTTATTTACAGGATATACTCATTAATTTCTTTCTTTTTTTTAATACATAGGATAAATGTCTGCAGCATTTAAGGAAACATCACAATCTCTGCAGTTTGGTGTTGGTATATTGCTGGCCAAATTGCATGAGGCAATTACTCAGTGTTTTAATTTTTCTTAAACCCTGGAAATGTGCTTCATGGATTGAAAACTCATTTGAATACAGGAAAGAATTCTTGCATAGAAATTAGTTGGTCAATCCCTTCCACAGCACCAGCTCACATATATGTGTGGATAATAGAAAATTCCTGCTTAAATTCTTAGTGCCAGCAGAAACAAAAAGCACCCAGGCTAAGCCATTATTAAGATATAAATAGGCTTGTAAACAATTTCATTGCATAAAAGAGTTGGTTTCTTTGGGACTACAGCAATTTGCATAATGAACTGCAGCAGTAGCCCTTCAATATTCTCTGTTGACACCAAGGGAGGTTGTTGCAAAGCTAGGCAATATTTGCTTGCAATCCTTCTATTCAGGGGAAAAGAAAAGGGGAAATGTGTGTCTGGGGGCAGGGGTTGTGGAATTTTTCTGGTTTTAGGTTAGTAACTGGTAAACAATAAATACTCCTCTCAAATAATATCTTGTTAAGAATGATTATCTCTTTTACCCAAACTGAAATGTCATAAAGAACCTCTCAGTCTACCAGGTCTATTTTTTTCCTAGCTGTGCCTGAAACAATGGCTTAGACCTGAAGGTTTCCCTTTTTATGGGCATAATCTGCTAAAGAGCCTTTTCATTTACAGTTATAACTGTGGGCTTGTCCTGTTGAAGGAAATAGATATTATTCCATGATTTAGTTATCTAAACATAAGTGTTTAGCTCCATTTTGGATAATCCAAAGGTAATCAAGACATGGGAATGAGACTCGAAGATAAGAAGTCATAGAATTGGAAGGAGGTCACTGGCCTGATGCCCTGGCTCAGAACCAGGTCATGAATCCAGATCAGGTTGTTTAAAAAAAAGATTTAAAGCTTTATCCATTCTGATCTTGAAAATCTCAAAGTGTTTTAATCCTTCCTGGGCAACCTCTTACACTGCTTCATTGTTTTGAAGGAGAAACTGAGTGTCAGAAAATTATATCCTAGAGATATTACAAACCATGAGATGCACTAAAATATCAGAAATTGTTAATAAGGAAGTAACCATGGTGTTGCTGTGAAGATTTCACCTAATGACACAGAGGGACTAAAGTTGCAAGGCTGTTCAACTCATCTTTCATCAGCAGACTTACCTGCAAAACCTACATATCCCAGATGCTAAAATTTTACAAAATTTCAGTCTAGCTTTATGAAATGTTGGCAGTAAATAGGAAAAGAAATCCCCCTAAAATAAATTAAAAAAAATCAGTCTTGATAATAGATTAGTAAAACCACTTATATATTGATATAATACACAATTTGTTATGTTACCTGGTAAATTTAGTTCTCAAGGCTCAAAAATAGTCTTGGAGTGTTCCATAATTTGGGAGAGTTTTTGTATGTTGTTATGTTTTGCTGGTTTGGTTTAATTTGATTTCCTTGGGGTTTTTTGAATCTCAGAATTAGTAATAGTTAAAAAAAAAACCCAAAAAACCCAAAAAAAAACCAAAACAACTTTATCAGGTCAGGATGTTTTACAAATAAAAATGTTCCCATAATTTTAAACTTTTTTAGCTATATTTCAGCGCACATCATGTGCCAAAGACACCACTTGGACTAACCAGGATTCTCTGGTGTGTGACTTAGCATCAGCAATATAATTGTAGTAAATGAAAATATTTATTGAATATTTTTTGTTTAGACATCAGTGTGAGCCTCAGATTCCTATCTAAGTATGTCTCCTGGATGGATGGCAGAAAGGGGATTTAGGACAGAATTAAGGATAAGTCCTCTTCAAATATTTTTTCACAGGCAGCCTTGAGAAATTCAACCATGGAAAAACACACACAAGATTTATGAGAGACACCATTGCCTGCAACCCTCATTACCTTGGTGCTTTTGCCTACCTCTTATCCACCAGTTTTTCTTTTGTCCAGAAATATTAATTCTGCTTTCATTTTCTCTTTATAAATTCAAATAGTGAAAAATGACTGATATAGGGTTGGGTTTTTTTTTTTCAATCTTTTAATGGCCCTTAATGCTTAATCTGGAGAATGTTTAGCAAGTGTGGTGAATGCTGAACTGATGTTACCTGGATGCCAAGGGCCAGAATCCTTCCTAGGATGTGTAAAATATTCACAGCAGATGCACAGGCCAACAGTTTGCTGATGAAGCACATAGAACAATTTTGGGAGCTTTGGGGCCATAAGAAACTGGAAAGGACTTCAGGGTGATGACTGCATTAGCACTGCACATTTCAATTTCACTGTTGTCCTGATGCATTTTATTCAATTTCTCAGAATGAATAATGTCATTAACACTGAATTTCTTCCAAAGGAACAGCACAAACATATCAACTAAATTCATTTTGAATCCATTTCCCTTCCTACTGTCAGCCAGTGCTCTTGGTCAGACACTTTGGAAGATTATTTCCTGGACAGAAAAAGAATGAGAAATGCTATTCTGTCTAAAATTATGTTGCATATAATATTTCTGAAAGGATTATAAAATTCATGCTCACAATAGTGGCTGATTGCTCTCTGTATTTTCATTACTTTTCCCTATTTTGATCTATTCATGGTGGCATTGGAGGGAGATTTAAGAATTTTATTTCTGTGTGGCTGTGGGAAGTTAGATAACTACTTTTTCAGCTTGCAGAAAACTATTATCTACTCCCGTCGTCTTCTTAAAAATATCCATTTATACACAACTTTGCTCATGGAAAAGATAGGAGCAGTGTTCATGAGATTAAAGGTTCACACTGCAGTCATGTCTCTCTCTGGCTGCAGCTGAGTTATGTGAGGAAGCTGCTGCTTTATTCTGTCCCCAGCTGCTCCTCACTGTGTCAGGAATTTCTGCACCTTCAGTTTCCAGTTTCCTAGGCAGGTCCAAGCCCTATAATCAAAATTATTTGTGTGTTTTCAAAGCAGGTGTTTTCTAAGCCATCTCTCACCGGTCTGATAACAGAGTTACAGTGTGTGGGGGTGTGCTGGAACACCTGGAGGAACCTTTTGGAGGCAGAAGGGAGAGAGGCTGAGGAGTCACATGAAACAGGGTAGAGCAGAACACAGGCAGGTAGAACTTCCAGCTAAAACAGCAACATCCCAAATCTTGGGTCCAATTACTCCAGCTTCCTCCACAAGAAAAATTTAAACCCCAGAGGTGGAAAGTCTTAGGTCCAATTACTCCAGTTTCCTCCACAAGAAGAAATTTAAACCTCAGAGGGGGAAAGTCTTGCTGTGAGAGAACTTTTAAACAAACCCAAGAAAACCCTGAGTCCTGTGTGTGAGCTTGAGAGGTGGAAGATCATGAACACCTGTTTCTTTCATGTTCAAAGTTTCCCTTTATAGGTGGAAAGTTCCTTTTGCTTCAATGCCATTAAAGAATTTAAGCTGATTCGTTGTTTTTCATGCAGACTTATCCAGGATAATGACAGTGACGATGATGGAAGTCTTGCTGGGTCTTTGAGAGGCAGAGGCTGGGCTTTTCTAAAAGGATAATATCATTTTGTGACCAATTTTGTCTTCTCAGTTCTCAGTCTTGGTAGTGGAACCTGCCTTTTGTTAAGTCTGCTGCTTTACATAAGCAGTAAATTAAGTCAACTTTTTACAGTAGTTTCTATTCATAATACAATACTACATTCTATAGAAAAATAAGAGACTGTCCTCACTAAAATATAAAAGAGATAATTTTGAATAAAAAAGCAGTTTCAGACTGGTTGAAAGCTATTAAAGCTGATTTTGTTAAATTTTAAATTGTTCCTTTTCTGTTTGCCTCCTTTCAAATAGTGTTTCTGTAATTACCATGTAGTAGCAATCATTAAAAGTGGGGGAAATAAAATGGTTTAACTACATCTCTTTTTTTATAATATTAGACAATATTATGAATATAATATATTAATTAAAAAAAGTATGTATTTTCTTCCCCAGGAGAAAAAAAATTTGAAATACAGCTTATATAGGTATTGCAGATATAACAACAGCATACCATTATTAAATGTGCCGTTATACAAAAGCTGCATGCAGAACAAAATAAAATGAGAGCAATATGACACCTTTTAATTTTTCTGTGTGGGATTAAGAATTTATGAGCAGGTTTTAACAGATGCCCCATTGCACTGCTCGCAGCCCTGCTGAGCACCTTGATAACACATTGCACTCTGTAGGACTGAGTGTAACCTCAATCCCAGGAAAAATGGAATGGGGGATTCTGCTAATCCACAGGAACAGCTCCCAGATCCATGCCTAAATTTCTGTTGACTTTGCAGTCAGAGCTCACTGCTTCTGAAAGATTTTCTGGAAGTTTGTATTGATCTGACTTGTAAAACCTTGAGCAGTGTTACAAAACACTGAAGAGCATTTGACTATTGTGGGAAGTTATTACTTCAGTTTTGCTCTGGAGGTTTTTTCTTTAAATTCATACCTTTATATAAGCAGCCTCATCAAAGTCAGAATTTTTCATAGGTACAAAACAGCACAAAATTGACACAAAAAATTGACACAAAAAAAAAACAGCACAAAAGTTTTGTTGTGAGTGATGGAGATAAAGGGGTGAGAATTCATAGCAAGAAATAATTTTCCCATTTCTATTTACCAAAATAAGTTCAATTTTTGCCTTTGTTGAATTTTTGGGAAAGATACAAAAATTGGTTTTCCTAGCACTTTGTTTAACTGTGGGTTTCATTTCTTTAGGTGGGTTATTTGACATATTTGGAGATTTTGGTCTCTCTGGAATATTCACAACAAAGTGAGCACTGGAGAAGCTCAAAACCTCTGACAAAAGAGGCTGAAGGAACCCCAAATATTGATCAAGGTTACAAAAATTACTTTAGTTCCAGTTCCTGTGAGCTCCTGGCTTTGTCACTACAAATCTGCTACTGATGTCAACCACCACTTTTAGTGGTTAACAGTTGTGCTGCTACTGAAAATAGTGTGTGAAGAACGTGGAATTAAAAACTCTTCTGATGTTAAATAGATGTATTTATGTGACAGTGTTAAGAGTGATGGTACTAATGAGAGAATAGCAAATGTTAATATTATTTGCAGTAATAGCAAAGCATTTTTTCTGTGAAGTTACAAGTCAAATGTTCTTAATTTGTAATCAAAATTATGAAAAGAGCTAAGGGGAAAACTGTTCTCACACAGTATCAAAAATGTCAGGAATATTGTAACTTAGAGAAACTAATACATTGTTAAGGATTATTTAATTAAAATATTAAAGAAAATAGGAGGGAAAATGAAGCTTTATGAGCAGGTTACCAAGGAAACCAGTTCAAACTGAAGTCCACAATTTTAGCCTTTAACATTTGGAGACACAAACACAGACATACAGAGACACACACCCCTAATTTTAGTGTCTGCAGTTATTTTTATAATCTGCCAAAATCTAGAGACTTCAAGGATTGATTTCATATGCAATAAAATCAATTTCTATTGCTTGAAATGTACTTTTGACATTATATTAAACCACATCAATGCAAATTTATTTGATTGGATAAATGGATCATTTAGCTGTTCCACTAAAGTTTGTAATCTTTTATTTCTTTATAATCAATGCAAACACTACAAGATGTAATTTTATTCATGGCTGTATATTCAATACACAAATGTCCAAATAACTAATGGAAATCCTGGTGTCTCTGCAGCAAAATAACACAACAGATATTTCATCCATACACTTCCCAAAACAGTATCTGCATTCAAGGGATTTTAGCCAGGAATTGTTTGATGGCATCCTGATGGCGAGGGATAAAACCATGTCGTAGGGTAAAACCAGCACAAGAAAAAAAGGAGGAATATTTCTTAGCTCACTGCCCTTGCACTTATTTTTGCTAATGTAGCCTTCTTTATAAGCCCAGGCAGCATTTAAGTCTCATTTATGCACAGTAGTGTTTGCCTACCTGTTTCTGGAGATCCTTGATGTAAAAAAAAAAAAAAATAATACCTTGGGAAGAAGCCCCAGAACTTTAAAGCTTTAAAACTTATACATTTTTATATTTTAAAATGCTGAAAAACATCATGGCAAAAAACAGCCAGAAACCTCAGGGTCATAAAGGTGAGAGGTGTGCCATTTTAAGTAAAAGAAAAATGAAATAGGGAGGAAGAGAAATGAGGAACCTCATGTCCTTACTTCCAGAAGGGAATGAAACAAAAACTGAAACCAAATTGTGGACAGATGGACTGAGGACACTGTGGGAACAGAGAGCCCTGGGAACATTTTCCCCAGAGTCATAAAATCACAGAATCACAGAATGGTTGGATCTGGCAGGGACCTTAAAGATCACAGAATCCAACCTGCCTGCCACAGCCAGGGACGCTTTTCCTTTTCTGTACGTAGCAGAAGTAATCTCATCACTACTTTTTAGCATATTTAGAACTCAGTAAAACCTTAAAAAACTCACCACAGCCCTAGGGGTGAGGTCAGCACCAGTCCTACCACCCTGGTGTGAAAAACGCCAATCACTTGTTTTTTAAAAATTTAAAAGTTTAATAATAATAAAATAGTTATAAAAATAATAATACAATTAGAGTAATAAAGTTTAGAGTTAGGACAATTACAAGACAATAAAAAGCAAAGAATTACGGACATCTGGATGCTCTTGGACACTAAGTCATGAAAAGCATACCTTGTGAACAAAGGAATAATCTTAAAAACAATAGCCTGTTAAAATTCATATATCCTTCATGATTATGCATACATTCTGTTTAAAACAAGAACTCTGTCTGTTGTATATCAACTGTTTTCTTTAATCCCCGAAGCGTCTTCGAGTCTGAGCAAGGCCTGAAGAAATTAGCTTCTTCTGATAAGAAAACCATAAATTCCTTTTCTTTGGAAGATTTAGGTGTTCCTCGAAGCAATTATCTCATTCCAAAAAAAAAACTTCCCCCACAGACATAGTCTCTATTTGAACATTATGTTGGGACCTAAAATAATATTTAACACACTACTTAAGATAATTAATACAGCATAACTTTCTAACATTACACATATAATAGTCATTGTAATATTTGTGAAAAGCCAATCATAAAATATGCATTTTTCACAATGGGGTGCCACCAAAGGCAGCTGATAGCTTTCACCACTGCCCTTGTGGAAAGAAGCACTGAGGGTGCAGGGGCACCCCTCTAATGCTGGGCACAAGCTGGCAGTGAGGGTAGAAATACTCTTTACTAGGGCTTTATAGCACTTTTTACTCACAGAAGTGTTTCAGAAATCTCTACTTTGATGGGAAGTCTGATTTTTTTCCCCATATTTTCTGTGCAGCATATCAAGTCATGTTCTGTCTATCACCTTTTCGCATCTTCTCTTCCAGTGCCCTGCTCTGTACTTGGCAAGAAGATGCACTTTTCACATCTTTTTTTTTATTGCCTTACAAAACCAGCTAAGACATTTTTATTGTCAGTTGCTTATTTGCAGTATTTCCCCCTTTGTAGTACAGACAGAACTCTTCAGGTGGGGAGACAC
Source organism: Taeniopygia guttata (assembly GCF_048771995.1). NCBI lineage: Eukaryota > Metazoa > Chordata > Aves > Passeriformes > Estrildidae > Taeniopygia > Taeniopygia guttata. The sequence continues at coordinate 4,865,304 of NC_133028.1, forward strand.
AATGTGAAAATCTAAGAAACAAAAAGACAAGATAGACCTTCAGAGGCACTGCTTGATATTTATGGCATAAAGAAGGATATATAAAGTTTCTAGTAAGATAAATGGCTAACTTTTCTTAAGTGCTGTGTGCTGCCCTGAAATTGTTTCAGTGTTTGGCTTAGATAATTAAATAGCATTGTCTCATTATTAAATTTTGAAACACAGGCCATAAAAAATTAATTTACCAGCCTTTAGCAATGAAATCCAGTTACGGTGATGCACTGAACAAAAGAGACTCTGGCAATAACTAATTAATTAACTAACAGTAAAACAACTTTCACCAGTTACTGCTCAAAACTGATTAACATTTAAGGATGAGCACATGGAAGTCACTAATTCAAGATTCCCTCATTCAAGAAGTAACAGGTATGAATTTAGACAGACTTGTACTGTGGTAGGTTCAACATTTTATTCTTTGATAAATAAAAGTGATCTCCTTATCTTTTTTTAGGTCAGAACATCAAGCTGACTGACCCACAGATTTAGAAGCTGCATTCAAGATGGATATTCTTTATTTTATATTTATAGTTCTGAACACCATTTCAAGTGTCAGAAGAACATCCCGTGGATCTATTTATGATCTCAGAGCAGAATTCACAGAAATAGTTTAAGTGTACAGCTCCACACAATGACCACAAGTTGAAGGTTGTGGTTTTAATTCTTTTCCTGCAGCAATCTGCTCTGATTTGTTAATTTGATTAGCTCAGTAATTTGATACATCTGATTAATTAATTCATATTTAGCCCCTATTAAGTATTAGCAAATCACTAAGGGATGGAAACATCTTTCTGTATGAATGCAACTCAATCTCTTTCATTGTTGCTATACCTGTTTATTTTTCATTTTTTTCAGATTTGTTACTCAGAATTAAAACCTTATGGATTCCCTAATTACTTGAAAAATATTCAGGAATTAATTACTTCAATTGATCAATAGACATTTATTTGCTTGGAATGCACTTTGTGCCTGTGAATTGACAGAAAAAAATCCTTGAAAATTGTAGAAAAAAGGATGACAAATAATTAGTTAGTATCTTATGTAGGACTGGAGGGACAATGCAACAGACAGCAGTTTTCCACAAGGAAAAATAAAGGTCTTAAGATGACAGATCAACAAATACTTTAGCTATTTTAAACCTTTATTTTTCTTCTTTTTTTTTTTTTTATTTAATTTAGTTTTCAAATAATAATTCCTAATCAAAAACTCTTAATGTCTTTCTGGTAAGTCATGAAGTTGATGGCAGAGAGCAGAAAAACATTCCTGTTTTTCTAGAAGAAATCTGTCATTGGACTCTAATCCCACCATGCAGACAAATTTTACTACAAAATTCAAATATAGGAGAAAATGTTTTGATACAAAAACTGGGCACAAGCAGCAATGAAGAGCTGCATCATCCAGGAATATGAAATGGACTTCTGCTAGATCAAAGGTCTGGGTCCTTTAGTCCATGGAAATACAAAACCTTACAAACTGAAGCTTAATCTTGGATTCCAGGCTCTTAATCCAAAATTAATAATTATACATGCATGAGAATAAGTAAAATTGAATAGGATATTAAGTTTAAAAAATTAATTCCATCACAAAATATATCATTGTGTATCCTTCACCTCTATAAACTCAATTTATTGGTAACCACACTATGGTATTAACTTTAAAATTACTTAAAATATTGTACTGGACTGATCTTATAAATGAGGATCTTCCTGTTTGGGAGGAAAATTAGGTTTGTGTCAGTCCCCAGACAAACACACTTGCAGGAGGACACAACATAACCTGTAGCAGTTGTGGAGTGGATGAAGGTTTGAGAAATCCTGAGTCTGATAGAAAGTCAACATCATTAGATCATGGGGACTGACAGTTTTAAATCTCTCAGATTAGTTTGTCATTCCTAATTCATTTGTCTTTTAATCTTTATAATGCACAACATAAACAAAACCAAACACAACCAAATTTGGCATATCAGTTTCTGTATTTGTACCATAAACCATGACACTTAATCCAGATTTCAGTGTGATTTCTTGAAGCAAGACATATGTAATACTCTCTTCTCCTAATAATAATAATGCAACAAAAAATATGTCTTCATACTTTTTTTTTTCTGTTAAGTAAGGGAGTGCAAAGGTTCTGCTTCAGCCTATCAGAAATGTATTTTATACTGTGAAATTGAGAATTTACACTGTGTCCTGGGGTGGAAAGAAGACAAGTTGGATATTTGCTTAAGAGAGAAAATTCTGGAAGAGTGGGGGAGGCTGCCTGGCCCATAAGCAGCCAAACTTCATTCTGGGCACTGATGTTTCATGAGAGGGTCATGGGGTGAATAATCTTCAAAACTACCAACATGATTTGTTTGTACTTTGGTGAAAGACAAACCAGGAGGGAATTGATGTATGTGCAGTGTGAATGGTGATAACAGCAGTGGCCAGCTCTGAGAAATTCTCCACCTGGGCATGTAAATTTATTTGTTTTTACAGACCATACCACCCATTAATGATTTTGTTTGCAGCAAGGCTTCTCATCCTAAAGAAAATAATTGTAGAAGTCTGGTTTTGTTTTTTTTTTAAGGTTATACAGGCAAAACTTCCCCAGTGAAATCAAAAGGGACTGTGCTGATGAAGGCTGTCAGGGACAGACCCCATCCCTGCAGTTAATATCAAATGTCCTTTTCAAACCCTGTTACTGACTGGAGACACTGACACCAGGACAGGCCCATTCCACAATTATTTTCAAACTTTTTTTTTTTTATATCATTGCTTTGGCTTGGAAAACAACAACCAGTCTCCAGCTCGCTGTTTCTGCAGTCCTTACTGGGCAGTCACAAAGCAAATATTAATCATAATAATGACCTTGTACATCACTGAAATGTTAACCTTCAAGCCAATAACTCAGATTCAATGGATTATTTTGGTCCAGGCTTCTGAATTTGAAATGACCTTTCCCTGTCTGAGAAAAATTGACACTGTCCCATTTAAGTCACAGTTTGTCAGCCTGGATGGTCACAGACAATCAGTCAGTGCAATTTAGACTGGCATCTGTGGAGGCAAAAAGAAAAATAAGTCCCAGAAGGTTCAAAGGAAAGCACAGAATACAGTGTGGGCTAAGCCATAACATCTTAAAGAGGAGCATCAGCCAAAATGGAGATGACCCACACAAACAGCCATAAGTTTGCTGGTGAGACATTTAATGTATTAAAAAGAGGCAAAGATAAAAAAATTTACTCCCATTTTCAATGGGGCTCAGTTCATTAATCTGGAGATGGTAAATCTGGGCATACACTAAGTTATCTTTGAAAAAAACTTTTAAACTCGCTTTAAAAAGTGCAAAAAAACAATCAGGAGGCAGCTTGCTCTTTGATTTCTTTTAGATATTTTTGTTGTCACTTTTCTTAACGACTGTAGATTAGGGAGTTAGGGAAAGAGATTTTCATTATGTGCATTGCTGAATTTCTAACTCATTGTAAAAAAATATTTCCTAGAAACCACAAGTGCAATATACCTCTGAAAATGTATAATAAACCAAAATTTCACTTAGATATCTTTGTGATCTTCATAAAGTTTTTTTTTCCATGATTTGAAGTTAGAACCATAAAATCAGAAAATCATAAAAAGTTTTTTTTGCATTTCTTAGTTGAATGGACACCTTGTATTATGCCTGTTCCCAGCAGCTGACTGATAAGCAAGAGACCATTTTTGCACTTTTGGTTTTTTTGGGGTTTTTTCTATGCATTGAGACTTTTTTTTTCTGTTAAAAACTGAGGGAAGTTTTGGGGTTTTTTTTCATAAAAATCTTGTAATTTAACATTCTCATTAGATTAGGAAAAAAGAATCAAAACCAAACAAATTCAAAAATCTTACTCTCTACTACCATTACACTGGAACAATTAATTGTTTTGTACTGCTTCTTATATCCTCAGTCATCAATTTAATTGTAGGGTTAAAAAAACAAAGGACCTGAAATTTTTTTGAAGAAAGCAATACTTTCTTCTCATGCTCATTTTGTCCAAACAAATAATAATTAATTTGAAAACAAAAAAGGCTTAACTAATGCCTTAGCTGGTTCTGAATATCTGCAGAGCATACATTTATTAAGGGTTCTGATTGGGATTTACCTTCTAAGGCTTTTAACCACATCTCACACTTGGACTTGTAGAAAACACATTGTAGTATCTGTTTTGGTAACAAACAGACATCAGGGCTGTAGAAAAATGAAAGGGAAAGCAGAAATAGATCTTAAACCAGCTACCCAAGTCAGGAATTTCTTCTTTAAGCTAAGCAAAACTCTCCTGGCACTTGTCAGAGGGGGATGTTGAGCTCTGAGCTGCTGCAGTGCAGAGTTCACACAAAGGAGATCTTGTTCTCTTTAGCTCTCTGCACCCCCAAAGCTGCATTTAGGCTGCATGATGTACAGGTTTCAGGGAGGAAAATGATGACAGATAATACAATGTTCCATTAAAGGCTGCAGAAAATAAACTAAAGAAAAGGGAGGGTTAGATTATAGCTTACATTAGATCAAAGGAGTTATTTTCATTTACACCCCAGTAAGATGGAGAAGTCTCAGGACCTATTTTTTACAAAACCTTCACTAAATCAAAACACTTCAATTCATCACCTTACACAGAAATAGAATTTGCTGGTGAATTTTTGGTCTTTGAATTCCAATACATTTTCTTCCTATATTCTCCTGCAAAATTCAGTTGCTCAGCAGTAATAGCATCATTGCATAATAAATATGGAACTAACCAGGAAGTCTGTATTGGGTTGTTGGGAACTTTTGTAGGGAGGTGATCACTATGAAAAATTTTAGGCTAAATTCCAGATACTGAGTACTCCAATAATCAATGCCTTTTGCTGGAATTTTAGGTTCACCTAAAAAGATGAGTATTGGCTGCAAAATTTGGATCCAAGATATGAAGATGTTGGATTCTAAATCAAAATCCAAAATTTGAGCTTATTCAGTTTTATAATAGTTTACAGGAAAAAGCAGTTCCTTTGAGAATTCTGATATAACTCAGAAATTTAGGGATGATCCATTCTGCTTTAGAACACTCTCATCTTCTTGCTGGGGATTGCCTGGGAATCCATGTACTATAAAATCAAAGAGAACAAGGGAAAACAATCAAGGCCAAGGTATAAAACAGTAAAATAATTGTTGTGTTTTGTTATTCAAAGGGCAAAACTGTTCATTAAAAAAAAAAAAAAAAAAAAAAAAGAAAGAAGTAATCCACTGTTTTTTACTATTGTGACAGTCATCTTTTTGTCTGCACTCATTAGTACTGAGCCAGTAACCTCAAAGCAAGAGGACATTTCAGCAAAAGTCTTTAGGTATTGCCATCTACAGCACAACAATGTCTGAAATCTCTGTATGAATCTGTTTGATGAAGTTTGTGGACCTGAAGATTCTCTAAAGCCAGTAATTTAACGAGACATGGAGTCTCAGAGCCTGAAATTATCTGATTTATTCAAATACTTCAGCTGAATAGATTTCAATTCATCATTCCCACAACAAGAGAAGCCCCTTCTAGTGACCATACTATAAACCCTTCCCAGATTTTTCTCTCTCTGCCTCATAGTAGAAATAAAGAAAACCTGAAAAACCTTAGAAAAAGGGGATTAAAAGGGGATTGAACTGCAAGCACAAGAGCGAAAAAGGAACTTTTCTTGAAATATTAATTCTAGATCCTGTTCCCTCAGGTTTCTAAATAAATTTCAATTTAATGGTTATTAGCAAAAGGACCAGAATTTAAGAAGCAGAATTTGTGAAAAGCAGATATAGAAGGTGATGAATGTGCCTTTTATCTGCAGTCCTTTTATCTGCAGCTAAATGCTGACACTGAGACACCAAAAATTGAAATTCTGCTTTTTTTCCAGATTCATGAGTCTGAACACTGGGCTGAGCAGTGAGGACTCCTGCCTTCTCCCAGCACAGGAGGAGGAACATGGTTTCCATAAAGATTAACCCCTCAGTTTCAGGTGAAGGTACTTTGGATTTACACTACACAACAAGGGCAGGATCAAGGCATCATCCCAGCTCCAGGGCCAACATTATTGCCACTTGTTTTTCATTAGAGGAACTTCCAGCAGCAGATTTTTAACTCAAGGTTGTTTTGTGCAAGTGAATAAAGCACGGAGAAAACATTTATAGCACATTAGGCTTCCTTTGGATGCCAAGGCAAACACTTATTTGTGATTTTCCATCATTAACAGACTTGGAAAGAGGAAGATATTTAGACACCCAGTTTAGCAAGAGTGGCAATTCAGGAGGTCTGAGGAACACCACCTGAAACTGGAGGTTTAAATGGCTTCTTGGACATTTGGTTGGATTTTCCTGAATCATTCTTTTGGCTCAGGCTTCTGTTTTTTTGCCAAAAAGGGCATGTGAGGAGCCCAAGTGCCCTGCTTGACGTGTGCCAGGCTCTTTTTCTTCAGATGAGGAGCCAGCACTCACTGCCAGATGGTTCAGATGGTTCTCATGGCTCACAGCCCCCTCAGGCAGATACAGGGAGTAAGAGGCAGAGCAGGAGAGGCACATCCATCACCTTCTACATCTGCTTTGCACAAATCAAGACTAGCACAAAGGTGCTGCCACACTTTTCCAGAGGTAGGAGGCAGAAAACCACATCCATCACCTGGAGAAGTTCCCTGGCTTACAAGCTGACTAACAGGTCAACACTGAAATTGTGCAGGATGCTACCTACACACCCAGGAAGGAATTTAGAGTGGAAGTTTAGTCATGATAAGGCAGTCTCTTTATTCAAGCAGATACAGCAGGAATGACCAATGACTTCCAGACTGTGCATTAGGTTGTAAAAAGAAAAGGTAAAAGATGGTAGAAGGCATCTCAGAGATACCTTGAGGGGTGTGTGGATTTTAATGCACTTTTCTAGACAATTATTTTAAGCAAGGGGTTTAAAATAGTCATTATTAGCCAGAAGAAGAAACAAATGCTGGACAGAAACGACATTCAGAGCTGCTTTAAAAGTGCAGGGCACTTGTCACTCTCACTGAGCTTTGGGTGTAAAGTCTCTGCTCAGTTAAGCATGAAAATGATGAATAAATGTAAAACAATGCTTAATTAATGTGCAACAAACCGAGCATATTATATTTTTAGAGCAATGAAACTTCAGAGCCTTTTCAGATTGGAGGTCTGGTTTTGGAGTCCCCCCTTGCTCCTGAATTTAAGCCACCAGGAGCATTCCCTAGGGATGGGACAGTGTTCAAGGTGAAGGAAATATCTACAGCAACAACAATTAGCAAGCTAATTCATTAAGAGACAGTCTGAGCTGGACTGCAAAGTTAACTCCAGTGGATTACAGTGAATAACTGTCTTTGATTCACCTTTGCTCTCCAAATGTGCCATGGGGTCATAAGAGCAGAAAGATTTAATTACACTTCATTATGAACCAACCAGCTGAAGTGTGAGAGCATTTCAGAAGTGAGATTTAGATGTTCATATCACCAGAATCCAGACCTTTTCATCTACTGAGCTGCTTTAGTTCCAATCAAACATAGCTAATTGTAACACCTTGTTCTTGAGGATATTGATTTCATGTGAGAGGAAGGATCTTCATTAGAAAACTGGTTCAACACAAGAAGAGGGATGAGCAATGGGGATGGATCTCCATCCTTGCAGCTTTTCAGAACTTGTCTGGGCAAAATCCTGAACAACCTGATGTTCACAAATGTAATGTCATACCTGTGCATTTATGCATAAGCATACCAATGTCAGAAATAAATACAAACATTGGTAAAATTTGAAGTACATCTTGAGACTTTCTTACTTCGTAGGTACCTCCTATAAAGAATATAAGACACCAGCCTTAGAAAGCAATGACACTATACATTTTTATTAGATAGATCAGAAATATTTTCATGCTGTGGGCAGTGTGGGCTCATAAGAAGCACAGATAACTACCTGCTATAACAAGGAGCATTAACTATGATTAATGAGCTGACTTTGAAAGTCAGACCATCTCCACAATATAATCTTTTCTCCTCTAAGGCAATTTTTAAATAAACTTTTAAATATTTAAATATTTCAGCAGCCTTCTGAAGCTGGTGCTATCTGAATGTCTTCAGAAATGTCTTTCTAGGTCTAAATTGAAAAAATATGATTCAGTTGTCCCATTACATTATGTGAACATAAATAGAATATGTTAATGTAATTACATATTGAGAAAACTCAGGTCTGATAAAAACATTCATTATTTTTTTACCTATATTTAAGGTGATCTATATCTGAAAAGGTTTTGTGTTCACTTTTTTTTTTCTTGGTAAAAAAAGGGAGAATGTCACTGACTCCTTTAGAACAGGATTACTGACCTGGTGATGTGAGCACAGAGCAAAGATCAAACAAACCTGGAAGGAGGTGCACTGCTCAGGAAGGCAGAAAGAGCTGCTACCCTACCAGAGCAGGTTAAAATGTCAGGTTTTTTACATCCCAGAAGGGAGCAGGAGGTCAGGTGAGCTCATACAGATGAATTCCAAAAGGCACTGATGAGAGGGGTCAATCACGTTATTGGTGCAGGGCTTGTAATGCCATTCTCAAATTTGACTTTTGAAATTTTATGTAGCTCCTCAAAAGTGTCCAAGCATTTAACTCTCCCTCAGAAATCTGAATTGAATGGCCAGGGTGTTAAACACACTCTGGTTTATACTTTGCATTAAGCTGTGGCTGGATAAAGCTGTTCCCATAGGAGTGATTGGAGCAGGATTGTCCTCACCTGCAGCGTGGACATCCAAGCAAATGCACTTCAGATCCCTCTGAACTTCTTGGGGCAAGAAAATAAATTAACCCACATGTACTGTCAGCGAAAACTAATGCTCAAGTAATTATATAAAAATTATAGACAGATATTAAGATAAATGAAATGTACTTTTTAGCTGCATTAGAGTAAAAGGAGATATGCATTGCCTTTGTAGATATGTATTACTCAAACTGTAAGAATTTGGATTAACTTCCCCAGGGGATCCAATGGAAACTGCTCTGTGTTCTGTCCTGGCAGCATAGTGACACTTTTATGAGTTCATCCACTATTTATTTCCTTGTCTGTTGGTTGTCTGGAAATCCTGCATGTGTGGAATGGGCTCATTGACATGCAGGGAGTGATGTCTCAGCATCTTGATGAACTCTACTCAGTTCTGCAATCTGGGTCTTCTCAGGCAATCCCAAATATCTGACTTACCACCTTGTTAGCAGCATAAACAGTGAATATCTTGTGTGTGCAGCTACACGAGCCACAACACACCAGAACCACAACAACAGCCCCACTCAGGGAGCTTCCAAGCAATATCTTGTAAAATTCTGGCTTGTAAATTGTTTAAATAAGGTGTTTGCTCACATAGAATTATCATCACCCTGGATGTCACTGAGGAAGTTAATTTAAAAGGTAGTTGTTTAGGACATGACCCCAAAAATCATCGATATTTGCAAAATGTTTGGGTTTCTGCTTTAAATCTGGAAAGGTAGGGATTTTTTATGGAGTGCTAATAAACAATTATTGCTGTTCACTCTCAGAGAGGAAGGTATTTCAGGGGAGAGCCAAGGAACACAGCAGAATTAAGAATTAAAAGTTAAGAATATGGGCTATATCATAATTTTCAGAAAAATGTTCCCTTGTATTTCTTCCTAACATGCAGTTTGTGTGTTTTCTGCAGTGCTCTGGAATCTTTGCCAAATGAAAGGTGCCAAATAAATGGGGGTGATAAAATAGTTACCATTTTACAGTTTCTGACATATTTTACAGCATCTTATGTTTATTTAGTCAGCTTTGTTAGCCCTTACTGAAATATCCAGACTGCTAAACTCTTGTTCAACATTTTGATTTTGCAAAGGGGAGTTAAACACAAGAAAAGACTATCAAAGCTTTTTGATATTTCACATTGGTCACAGGAGCAGGAAAACAAGGGTGGCCATAACTGAAAATGTGCAAATCACTGTGTTTTATTTCCTCAAACTTTTATTTGATTTTTAAATGAAAACCAACACTGCCAGCAAAGTGCAATACACTCCATGACTTATGCTGTCCATAAAGCCTATGGGATTTACACTGCCATGGGAAGGAGGCTATTTCCATGTTAAAAAGCCATTTATGATACTAATAAAAGTCCACAGGATTTACTTTACAATGTGAGAGAAGCCATTTATGATGTTAAGAGTCAATTTACAATGTCAACAATTGTGTTAGCAGTAAAAAAGCAAAGCGGATATACAGCATTGATTTTTTTTTTTTTTTAACTTGTATTGTTGATATTTCCCTGGCAGTGATTCATGTCTCCACCACAGAGATTTTCTGGTTTGTGTTTCAAATGAGAAAGATAGGAATAAATGTTTGTTTTTCCCTAAGGGAGTTATTCTCAGAGAGAAACTATTTATACAGATGTGTTTGGGACACCTCTGCAGTATGGCAGAGATTTCTGGCCTGTTAGGCAACTTCTGGCTGCATCAATTTGCTGCAGCACCAAAGATGTTCTCAGTTTTCACATACTCATGTTTTCA